>NC_049260.1:20546526-20611526 GCF_011100685.1 Canis lupus familiaris | reverse complement strand
CACTCAGACAGAAGTCACAATCTTTTGTAATCTAATCTCAGAAATAACATTCTATCTCTTTTGTCACTCAGTCCAACCCTCACTCAAGGGAAGAGGATTAGTGCATTAAGAGTGAAACTAACAGGGAGGGATCACTGGGTGCCATATTAGAAACTGCCTATCAGAGAAGAGAGGGCCACTGCCCTGGATAAATGGTGGAATTACATGAGAACATGAATACATATATTATTTGCCAACTTGTTGGGATATGTATTATACAACAATGCTATAATATGCTATTACAAAAAAAAGCCCACAGATTCAGGATGCAGTGTTTAAGAGATGGGGGAAATCTAAGGCGTAAGAAATCTGAGAGGAAGCAGAGAAAGTCAAAGGCAGACTTTTAAATGACTGCTTACCATCAAACTCATTACTCATGAAAATATATGAAGGCAAATTCTGTACTAGATACATTTTTCAGCTGCTCGGGATTTAATGTTTATGTAAAAGGGCTGTGGTTTTAGATTTCTGACTCATCAGATACTATATAAATATTAAAGAAGTCCAGTCACTTAGCCAACTATGAGGTCTGAAATACTAATGTTAGGGTATCAGGATTAGTAACCTTTATCTTCTTAAATTCTGTGAACTGATACACTGTACTCTTTCTGGGATGAGTTCTTCCATTAAGCTCATGTGATTTTGTCCTTGGAATACTAGACTGTAGGGTATTCCTAATTCTAGAATATATTAGTGACATTTTAAAAACAGGATTCTCCACCAGTTTCAATAGAACTGACCATATATCTTGAAACCTTAAGTGATTAATCCCCAAAATGGCCACCATCCCCCTTTGTCAACTCTTCCAAAGATTCCAGGACCATCCAGGGAAGGTAATGGGTGGCCGCTCTGTCTGGCATCCCATATCTACCACAACTAACATCAAGCCTCTGTGGAAAGTCACTGTCTTAAGGGAGAACACTGAGAAAAGGCTGGAGGCTTGTGTGAAGACTAGAGGGCCTAAGTGAAACCATCAATAAATATAAGCTGAATGGAATGAAATTCTCCCTGCAGAATTTGTCAAAACTTGGGAAGGCTGAACTAAAATCTACTGAAGGTGACTTTCCCTTTAAAGAGATGGTCCCTTCAGGCTTCCTCCTCACAAGGATGGGCAAACACTGACCATACAGGCTGATTCTGAAATGGGGAATTATTGACATGGAGCAGTAAGCAAATATTTGGTATTTTATATTTTATACCTTTCGTTATTATAGGTCAAGAATTAGCAAACTATGACTTGAAGGCCAAATCCACACTGCCTCTTGTTTTTGTCAATAAAGTTTTACTGGAACTCAGTCATGCTCATTTATTTCTATACTGTCTCTGGCTATAATGGTGAAGCTGAGTAGCAGCAGTAGAGACCATTTGGTTCTCAAAGCTGAAAATATTCACTATCTGACCCTTTGCAGAAAAACTTTAACTAATGCCTACTATAGAGGGGGTTAGCAAAGGTACATACCCTGTTGTTTGACCCTAGCAATAACCCAGTTAGGTTGAACAGAAGAGACACTATACCCATGAGGAAACCAGTCCAGGAGGGTTTCTGCAAGGTCACAAGTCTAGTTTATGCTCTTTCCACGAAAGTCTCTTTGTGGAGGGGCATGAAGACAAACTCTTATTCTCCTACTCCTCAGCCTGCACAATTTATCTTTTTTTCTTAAGGCCCAACTTCTCACAGTACTCTTATATAAGATTTTCCATAGTTGGCCCAGGCAATTGAAAGTCTTTGGAATTTTAACAAATGCTGATGTGGGATGCTACAATGAACATCCTCATTTTTTCCCGTGTAAAATGTTGATGCTAGGGCATGTAAGGCAAAATGTTCCACTTTATAGATGTTTAAATTTGCTCTAATTAAAATTGGAATCCTTATTTCAGTATGTTCTTTGGCTTTTCTTGGATGAAGGTCAAATGATATTGGAGAAGAGATGGAATAAGCACATCAGGGAATGTCCTATTGCATATTCCAGATGCCTCTCAAACGATGCATAATCCCCATGGTAAAATCATTAAAATCCTTATATCTGCTACTTAAAAAAAATAAAAAGGCTTCTGGGGTACCTGGATGGCTCAGTCAGTAGAGCGTGCAACTCTTGACCTAGGTGTTAGGAGTCTGATGTTTGGTGTAGAGATTACTTAAAAACTAAAATCTTTTTTTAAAGGCTTCTATTAAGCCATTTTTTCGAAAGTCTGTTAATAGCTAGAGAAAGTCACCATCTCCATCTCTATTTAATATGCACACTTTTCTTTTTATTATTATTATTATTTTTTAAATATTTTATTTATTCATGAGAGACACAGAGAGAGAGAGAGAGAGAGAGAGAGAGAGAGAGAGAGAGAGAGAGGCAGAGACAGAAGCAGGCTCCATGCAGGGAGCCTGATATGGGACTTGATCCCGGGACTCCAGGATCACACCCTGGACCAAAGGCAGGCGCCAAACCGCTGAGCCACCCAGGGATCCCCCTATGCACAGTTTTCATTGCCAAGAAAGAATCCCTACACTGCTCTGCATTTACTATAAGAATCCTCAATGTATACTTTTTAATGCTTAGTCCAAAGCTAATTACAAAATGGGTCTTGCTGATTTGCAAACTGTTGCTATCCATTTAAAGCTATGTCACATTCACAACTCAGTGATGAAAAGGGAATGGAAAGCAGTGTGTCTTACCTGGTACAGTTCTTGATTAAGTCACTGAATTCTCTGAAGCCTCTGACCTTGTTCAGCAGCCTCAGGCCTGCATTCCCCTCACTTCGCAGATGGAAGCAGAGTTCCAGGGGAGGCAGGTAGGAAAGGCCACAGCAGAATGAGAGAACGCCTAAACCATAATTCCACTTAACAGGCGAACAGTGCTGAGGGAGGTCTAACTGTGAGCAGGTATGCATCTCTCTGTGCAGGGCAGCCTCCTGCCCATATTAAGACAGGGCCATTCACATTGGAGAGTGTGGAATGGATTCATTGAGATGGCAGTAGCGAGTGGGCTGGTTATAAATCCTGACTGCATTATTCCTGGAGTCGTTTCTTGCATGCTTTAGGATAAATTGAAATGCTCTCAAAGTTGAAACTGAAGGAAAATAGAGATCTGAAAGATGCTTGAAAGTAAGCCCAGAAAACCAGGGTGATACCTAGGAAAAATCTCTGGACCAATGGACTGAGAATTTTTAGATTTTTTAATAAATGCTGACTGGTGGGGCATTAAACTACTCCCATCTTTACCACCAAACGGCTCTATCCCTTATTGGCAAATAACCTGTGTTTGGACTTCTCCACTTGTTCATTGAACAAATATTTACTGAATACCCACTGGGTGTCAAGCACAACTTGGGATAGGGTGGGGGTGAATTAAGGAATTGAAAGATAAATCAGGGTGACTGCTGTACCTTAGCACCACAGTTTGGCATTTTAGCTGGATTAACTATATATATATATATATATATATATATATATATATATATATATATACACACACACACACACACACACACACACACACACACACAAAGAGAGTACAACTCCATGAAACCACAAGAGAAGCACAGATTAACTCATGCAACAAGTATTTAGTGAGTGCCTACTATGTGCCAGATACTGTTCTTTGTTTTTAAGATTTTATTTATTTATTCATGAGAGACACACACACACACAGAGGCAGAGACGTAGGCAGAGGGAGAAGCAGGCTCCCCATAGGGAGCCCGATGTGAGACTTGATCCCGGATCACGCCTTGAGCCAAAGGCAGACGCTCAACTGCTGAGCCACCCAGGCGTCCCTGTTCTGTTTTTTTAAAAAATATTTTATTTTAATTAATTAAATTAATTTGAGAGAGAGAGAGCATGCACGCACGCGTGTGAAAGTACACACACACACACACGCACACACACAGGAGCAGGGGCAGAGGGAGCAGCAGACTCCTCACTGAGCAGGGAGCCTGACACAGGGCTTGATTCCAGGACCTGGAGATCATGACCTAAGCCTAAGGCAGACGCTTAACCGACTGAGTCACCCAGGTGCCCTGCTAGTTCTAAGCCTTGGGGATATATGAATGAACCACAGACAAAAATGCCTGCCTTGATAAGGTGGAGAGTCAGGTGAAACTATAGGTATGATTGACATAAAGAGAATAATCCATTTGATATAGTATAAAGCTAAATAAACATACACACTTTAGAAGAAAGGCATCCTAGAAATCTGAGTTGCTTTTGTTATTACTGCGATACATACACCTAAGAGATCACAACTCAATTATTTTTAACACAGATTATAGGATATTTATGTAATTTTTAAAGTTTAAATAAATTCTGAGGAAATGGAGCAGGCTTGCAGTGTTAATGCCACCCTCAAAATAGTCCATCTATTGGCCCTGATTTTAAAAATATGGCTCACTCCAAAAGACATCCAATCCAACATATACAGCTGCCATCTGGCCTACAGCCATCGTAGGGAGTCGCTTTCATTCACAAGCAGAGCCAGTGGAGAGGGACTTGAGATAGAGTGAGGATAAATTCCATTTGTGCTATTAAAAAAAAGTCGAACAGTGAACCCAGTGGTTGAAAAGTGAAGAGAAAAAGAAGAAAACAGTAATCTTGCTATAGAAACCAGAGAATTATGTTCTTGCTCTCCCCCACTTTTTTTTTTGCTTTCACACTGTACAAACTCTAGCACCCCGAACAACTCACTCTCCTGCTATTTCCAGCACTTTAAAGAAACTTTTCAACATTTCTGTTTGACAGATTTTTTTCAACAGGGAGGTGAAGACAATAAGTAAACAGGTAGTAAAGGGCTATTTAGAGAGCTGGTCAGTCACAGTAATAAGAAAGGGAAAAAAGCCACCAGAACAGAGCATCCATCCTATGTGCAGCAGCCACAGACGGCATATGACCTCTGACAAACAGTTTTCAGAGTAATTTTAATGCTCCTCTGGATTTAACTTGACTAACTGGTAGCAATTGAGCACATCTCCCCCCCCCCCTTTTTCCGTGGCAGCAGTTATCTAAAATGCTACAATAACAGCATCAAAAGTAGAATGGTGGAAGATTGGTTTTCCATTGTGCTGCTGAACTGGCATAATGCCCACTTTAAAAGCAATTCGCTGCTCATCACTGAAATCTGGCAGACACGACACTAAATGCCTTGAGGGAAAAAAAGGGACTTGAGAAGGGGGAACCCACTCCAACCACCACGCAAGGAGGAAAAAGCGCTACAGATGATGAATCTGGGTAAGAAGAGAAAATTGCCAAATGAAAAGTTGAGCATTGCATGCAGACTCCCAACAGGCTGTACTTAATTTGCGAGAAGAAGATTTCGTCTACAGGTCTACATTAGCACTAGCAGAACAAAACAAAAGCAAAATATCTATTTATGTCTGTCTATTGTTCTGATGAAGCAAAAACCCAGTGAGTCCCGTCAATCATTTGTCAAACACGTCTTCCCCGTTTTATTTACCACCAAATATAATGAGTAAATATGTGATAATAAAACTCTTCTTTTTACATGGACATATACAATTTTTCCTCCTGCTAAATACAGGTAATGATTTAGGAAGCTTTCAAAATGTCTTTTTACTGTCAATAAAACTAATTCTATTCCCATTTTCATGTAAAAAAAAAAAGGCTTTACGAATGAAAATTCAAATTAAAATTCTGATTATAGTGTAGTGTGACAACACCTGTATTTATAATTTTACTGTCAGCTAGCTTGTAGTGTTTAACAATAGCTCGAAGTAGAAAAGTAATTGGAATTTGTCTGTAACATGCCAGATGACGGCATTGGGAGCTTTGCTACGCTACAGCAAATTTGGTTTGATGGCAAAATAACCTCACTGAGATTTCTGTAAATCAAAGGTTATTGGGGCTGGAGTGGGGGAAGGTCTCCCCGGATAAATTCCACAGGACCCCTTCTGGAATGTGCAAAATTTCAGTGTTTCCCCCTGAGGAGTCAAGACTGCTGTGACCCTGGCTAGCACTCCTGGCCTGTCATCTCCCCTGCAGCCTCAAAAAGGGAGCCGATGCAATTTAGTTTCTAGAGTTGCTCTAGAAAAACCAAGACCAGATAAATAAACCGACGGCAAAACCTTGTTTCTAAAACAGATCAATGACGTCATTTACTAGGAACTTGGCAGAAGTGGGTGGAACGGGGGATCCATCACATGGTGGGAAGCATACTTGGGGAGTGAAAAGCACCAAGGTGGAATAGGGCAAGACTGTGTTAGTGACAAGGAACAGAACGCTTATTTCTCAAAGGCTGCACAGCCAGGAGTGCTAGAGATGTTTATTGTGTTCATTCATTTTCAGTAACCGCAGATAAATAATATAGGTACCCACACAGATGCCTTAGATTTGCTATTTATCAAAAGATTAAGAGAAAACTTACACATCCCACTTACACTTTTACTGAAGCAATATGGAGAAGAAAATTATTTAAAGCAGTGTTCTGCTGTCAACTTGAATCTTTCAAAACTCATAAACACATGCTAATCTCTACACACAACTTGCCTTACTCTAGTCTACAAGTGAAAAGCCCATCTTTTTCATTATCCTAAAGATGAAAAAAAAAGCCACATACAAAAGAAAAACAGAATGACAGTGATGTTTTAGTTTACACTAGATATGGCAACACACACAAACTGTCAAAACTATGGAATGAAAAAAGCTGTTATCAAGCAACTGTCAAGAGAGTCCTCTGAGATTTGGAAATCTTGTGTTTATTGTAACTACTGCACATTACACAAAGAAAGAAACATCCCTCTCCTTGCTCTTGCTGCTAAATATCATGCAAGAGAACACAGGCTTCTCCCTCAGTATTTAGATTAATTTTTTCCCCCGTGTGTAATTCTGTGCTTGACAGAGCTGCTTCCCTCCTCCCAGCTTTTCTACAGTGTGGCCAAAGTTCAGAGAGAAAACTCCAAGTTACATAAAACATTATTTCATTTTGAAAACCATCACCACCCTCATTTCATGTAGTTAACTGGTGGTCTGTCTGTAAGAGTGGAATCCGTTAACATCAAAATGCATAGGCTTCCCCTGAATGATTTTCCTGACTTAGAGAGTTCTACAAAGAGAAGCAGAGAGTTGAAAAGACACAGACGCTTATTATCAAATGATGTTAATTTGTGACTCTTTCTCTTTTGTCTCTCCATTAGTGGACACACAGAGAAATCCCTAAAGGAAATTGCCATCTCATAAGGGAGAGACATGGGAAAACACAGAGTCCAAGTCTTTCCCATAGTACACAGCAGTGATGTATAGGTCATTTCCTCCATTCCAAACTCATGGGGCAATATTTCCCTTATAACCGAACCCAAGTTGGTACAGTTATTATTCTCCTACCCTGGTCTTTCCCTCTAAACACAGAGATAGCATCACTCACAGCCTGACTGACTTCCTGCTCCCAGGCTCATGTGGCCCTGCTCAGCTAAGTGCAGAGCTGGCCCTCACCGCAAACACCAGCACCTACCCCTTGATTTATGTAAGTAAAGGCATTCTTTAGGTGTTTCCATTTTTATTTTTCATGTTTCCCTTAGATGCAGAATATTCACCTTCTGACATTCCTCAGGATGGAGAAAAACTGGACAGCAGAACCCTTATTACAAGTGTAATTGCCTGCATTCAGACAAACCATGGGCCACATCAAATCACAGAATACATTACTGCAAAAAAAAAAAATTTACCAGTGTATGGGCTAACATACAGAATAGTTCTAACTCTTGACCTTCGAGATTCTACTGAATTTACTTCTGTACATCTTGTTGGCATCCCTCCCTGTGTGGAGAGCTAATGAGCACATCGGGACATTATTGATGAATGTGTCCACCATCTCAGTGATTGGAGAAAAGAAGTCAACTTGTCTTAAGTGGATCTTGGCTCTAAATAGCTTATAATGGTTACCCAATACTTAGAACATACTTATTTTGGGTCTCAAGTGACCTGGTGTGACTCAAGTCAGCAACAGGTCAGTCAAATTTTAACCTGAGTAAATAAATTTTACAGTGATGTCAGTTTTATAAAAATGAAGATAATTACCTGGTAAAGAAAATCTAAATTCTTCTAAAACCCTCATGTAAACTTTGATGATTTAAAAACTCTCCCTCAATTATTAAGGAAGGGAAAAAGAGGGCTATTGATGCTTTATCACTTGCATTCTCTAATATTATTTTAGGGTAATTGTCCAATTTACATTCCTTTCATGTAATGAAAATCAAGTTTTATGCAATTATTTTAATATCAACCAGTTCTCTGCTAATGAAATTTTATTTGAGGTAAACAGTAAAAAAAAAAAAAAAATTACTCCTAGAGTCTAATGACAATTTTGGCAACTTTTATGTGGAAACAAGAGCCATAGTATAAGTTGGTGAAGTTAAGACAACTGGTCCATTAGGGAAGTTCAAAGACATCTGTGACAAAGTTGGGGACTTAGTTTTAGTTATTTACACAATTTACAAACCATTAGCATTCTGCACAAGGTAGTTACGTTTATTTTATTTTTTTTTAAGAGGTAGTTACGTTTAAAATGTGCTCTAGAGCTACTGTTTGGATTTGAATCCTAGCTGCCATCAACTTGCTGTGTTACCTTGAGCATGTTTCTTTCTTTCTTCTTTTTAAATATTATTTATTTATTTATTTATTCATGAGAGACAGAGAGAGAGACAGAGAAAGAGAGACAGAGACACAGGCAGAGGGAAAAGCAGGCTCCATGCAAGGAGCCCAATGTGGGACTCCATCCCAGGTCTCCAGGATCACGCCCCGGGCTGAAGGCGGCGCTAAACCGCTGAGCCACCCGGGCTGCCCCTTGAGCAGGTTTCTTAACCTCTCTGTACCTCCATCTCATCTGTAACGGGGGGATAACGAGTATTTACTGCATACGGTTGTTACAAGAAATAATTAAAATGCAGAAAATGCTTACAATAGCACCTGGTACTTAGTGTTCAATAAATATTTCTCAGTTGGCACTTAGTGTTCAATAATACTTCTCATAACTGGAGGGCTTGACATTCCAGATGGAAAGGTTTCACAAAGAGCCTAGCACTGTGAATAAAAACTGCCCCAAACTGAGACCCACTATTGTGAATGTGTCCATGACTGAGTGCAAAAGAGAGCCTTAATTTTCAGAAAAGGAATAAGCAATTTGAGAAGGTCACATATAGAGATGTCTGGGTGGCTCAGCAGTTGAGCATCTGCCTGTGGCTCAGGGTGTGATTCCGGGGTCCCAGGACCAAGTCCTGCATCTGGTTCCCTGCAGTGGAGCCTGCTTCTCCTCCCTCTTTCTAGGTCTCTGCCTTTCACTCTGTGTGTCTCTCATGAATAAATAAATAAAATCTTTAAAAAATGAAATTCCGGTCTAGAATTCTGTAACTAGTGATTAGGTTTGAGGGTAGATTAAGGGCATTTTAAAGCAAACAAGGTCTCAAACACTTCATCTGCCATAGATACTTTTCTAGGAAGCTACTTAGAAGAGGTACTCTACCTCTCCCCAAAAGAGGAACAGTAAACAAAGATGGAGAATCCAGGACATGAAGACTCTGAGTAAAATTAAGGGGAGGTCCCCAGGATAACAGCTGCGCAGCTGTGCACCAGGCCAAGAGGGCCATGAGCCTAGAATACCAGGTATGTTTGAACAGGATGAAGAGCAAGTTTAGATAACCAAGGGAAGGGTTGGTATGTATAAATAATGACTGGTGGCTGGCCAGAAGTGTGATCTAACTGCCTCCTGGGCATGGGAGAGGGGGTGGGAAATGTGCATGTGTGGTGGGGATGGGAGCAGGCACCAGGTCCTCATCATCCACTGAAATGAGAGGAGAATGCACCCTGTGCCTGTTGTTTAGAGATAAGGACAGAATACTAAAATAGTCATCGATATAATTACAAGTGGGTGCTTTTAAGGTCTAGGAGATGGAAGTGCTATGGTAAAGGGGACAGCTTTTTCTAACCAGCTATACTGAACTTTAAAAAAAAACTGTACTTATTAATTTATGAGAGAGAGGGAGAGGGAGGGAGGGAGAGAGAGAGAGAGAGAGAGAGAGAGAGAATGAATGAGCAGGGCAGAGAGAAGAGGGAGATAGAGAAGCAGACTCCTTGCTGAGCATGAGCCCTATTTGTGGCTCAATCCCAGGACACTAAGATCATGCATGACCTGAGCTGAAGACAGACGCTTAACCGACTGAGCCATCCAGGTGCTCCTACTGAACTTCTGATACTTTAAATTACACACACATGTAACTGTTAAATGAAAGAGTCAACCAACCAACAAAAAGTCTCCTATCTACTCTGTGCCTCTTCTCAGAAGTGATTAATTTAGCCTGTTTCTGTGCTGGCCTATGAATATTTAGGAAGCTTTAGTAACTTGTAACAAGTGGCAGGAAAGACTTGGTTATCTAGAACTTTTGGGGTAGCTGAGTTTGCAGAGAAGATGAGTTTATTATGTGAATGACAGCAGCCTTTCCTTTTCTTAAAAAATATTTTAAAATTTATTTTAGAGAGAGAGAGAGAGAGAGAGAGAGAGAGAGAGAGAGAGAGAGAGAGAGAGAGAATGTGAGCAATGAGGGGGAGGACCCTGAGATCATGACCTGAGCCGAAACCAAGAGTTGGGCCCTTAACCGACTGAGCCACCCAGGCACCCCACAATGTTTTTAAATAGGATTACAAAGGAAAGCAATTAGAGTGAAATACATTTATCAAAATATTTAAGGGACATACTTAGGGTACAGTAGTACATGTACTTTCCTTTGAGGACATTAAACGACAAGATCTGGTACCATAGCGACTACAACCTCAAAGCACAGATCTAAAGTAATATTTGAAATACCCAGATATTTAAAATATCTGAAATACAGATTGTAACTGTAATACAATCTGAAAATACCTCTGACTTCTACCAGTGACAAAATCATAGATAGCACTGATACCACTGTAGTTTGAGGCCTCTGTCCATAAGTGAAGGCAGCACTGAATTCCAGTTAGAAGTTGAGCAAAATAAAGATGTACCTTTCTTCACATTCAAGTTCACTGACCCCTAGTTGTAGAGCTGTTGTTCTTAAACTTAAACGTATGGGCCAGGGTCCCCTGAGGGAGAGCTTGAGCCCTGGGCTCCCCAAGGTTAAAACCTCTCGAAAACTTTATAAAGATCTACTTTATATAATTTGTCTTTTTCACTCTAATTCTCTCAGGGTTTCTGGGGGAGTTTCCAGAGACTGCATGATGTGTGATGCTGCCATGGACTAAATGCAGAAGCGGATATGCGAAATCAGCTGTCTTCTATAAGGCAGACATTAAAGAGATGTGCAAACATTTAAAATGCTGCTCTCCTCATAATTTTTTTTTGGAAAATGTAGTTATTTTCATAAAATGGGTTTCTGTGTTAATATGTAGTGAGTTTATTATTGTTACTTTATTTATTTATTTAAATATTTTATTTGTCAGAGAGAGCAAACGCACAAGCAGGGGGAGTGGCAGGCAGAGGGAGAAGCTGACACACAACTGAGCAGGGAGCCCAATGTGGGACTTGATCCCAGGACTCTGGGATCATGATCTGAGCTGAAGGCAGATGCTTAACCGACTGAGTCACCCAGGCATCCCTATTATAGTTACTTAATAATGAATTTAAGGCCCACAACACTTTTTAAGCATGTAAAGGAGTCCCCAGACCAGAAGCATGAAAACCACTGTTCCAGAGCAAACACAGCTACCCTTCTATAAAATTAGTGACCCTAAGACCAAGGCTGCTTTCCTCATGGCCAGAAAATCATTATCACATTTACTTCTTCTGGTGACCTTTGACTTGACAAAATACTAGTTTCTTCAGTATTTAGCACAGTGCCCCCAGACCCTCCCTTACCAGCTCACCCGGTACATCAGTTTCACCAGCCCCTAGTTAGGGTTTCTTAACCTGTTGACTCAGCGGGCCAGTAACCCTTTGTTGTAGGGCTGTCCTGTGTCCACTGTAGGGTATTAATCAGCATCCCTGCCCTCTGCCTACCAGAAGCCAGGAACACTGCTGCCCCCTTCCCTGTTGTGACAATCAAATATGTTTCCAGATTTTGCCAAATGTTACCTGCGAGGGTAAAATCACCCCTGGTTTGGAACCACTGTCTGAGGGCACTTGCACAGGCTCACTCATCACATGTGCCCAATAAATACCAGAATTCCTCCTCAGGGTGAGAAGTTTTCCTTTCATTGAATTAAGTGACTATTTTTTTTTAATGAAATACTCTCTTGGTGGGTGGGGATTTCATGGGAAAGAAGGAAACCTGAATGATGAACAGTATGCTACTCAAGAGAATCTGGGGCTAGGAAATAACCATTCATATGCTCGAATTCATGACATCTCTGTTCTGAAAATGGGCCGAGGCCTACAGGAATTCCCAAGAGGAAGCAGTAGTCTAGTTGGGAGGGGGACAGTGGACAGGCAGGTCTGATGAGGAAAAGTGAAAATGTGGGTTTGCTCTGGGTCAGTGACAGGAGCCAATACAATGCAGATGTGACCAAAGAGAGAACGTGGTTCCCAGGGAGGACTCCTGACTGTGGGGAAATCATGGAGAAACCAATTTAGAATAACCAGAGGAGAAAGCATGCCTTTCTATTTGGTGAACAACTATTTCTCAGGTAAATGGGAGAGGCTGGAGAGGGAACAGGTAACAGCGGCACTATATGTGAACAAGTCCAGGAAAACTAAGAACCCTCCGGATGTGCCATGACAAAGGCAAGATATGACACTGTAGAGCTGCGTTAGAGGCAACACAGCCTGAGGCCAGCAGGGTCAACCTAGAAAGCTCAGATGCAGATATAAAACATGAAAGAAGTTTCTTGATATGATCACAGCCTTTATCAGCCCTGTAAGTAGCTCCCACAAGTTCCTCAGGCCAAAGTCTAGGTTTCTTTCTTTCTTTCAAAGACTTATTTATTTATTTATTTGAGAGAGAGAGAAAGAGAGTGAGCGAGCGAGCACACATGAGAATGCGAGTGCATGAGTGGAAGCAGAGGGAGAGAAGGAGGGAGTATCATAAGCAGACTCCCCACTGAGCACTGACACTGACATGGGGCTCAATCCTACAACCCTGAGATCATGATCTGAGCTGAAACCAAGAGTTGGATACTCAACTGACTGAGCCACCTACATGCCCCTAAAGTCTGTTTGTCTAGGGTTCCTTCTCTAATATGCCAGCCAGAACTGGGTGACAGAAGGAAAAAGGATGAAGAAGTGCATGCCCTGTCAACTATGCCAGCTAACTGTCAAAAGGCAAGCTGTTGATGAAATAAAGTGGGACTCACTCTATAAACCTACTTCCTTTTACAGATTCCTTACCTTCTCAGGAAAAGTTATTTAAAAAGTTCTCTTGTCTTGTCAGAACAAACATGGCACAGGTTTTATGGAGACCTTAGTTAGACAAGGAAAGTAATTTATAAACCTGTGGCTACCAGGTCTTTGGAAAGTCTCTCCTGGAATGTTAGTTTCCTTCCTTGGCCACAGTAAGCCCCTAGCAATTATTCTGTACAAGGTAATGCTGCCCATTGGGTCAGAGTCCCTTTTCCAGGGACTTAGAAAGAATTGAGATGGGAAATGAGGGAAAGGTCCTATTTCAGTTTAGGTTTGGGAAATGCAACATGAGCAAACTCTGTCCAGTGTGCCCAGAGCAGACCAAGACCCTCTAACTCTCGAGAGAAAGGGAATGAGCTGATGTGCAGATGGATGGTGGGTACAAGGCCAGATGGCTGTGCAGGCTCTAGATCAGCTGCCTTCCTGGCCCCAGGCTCTGAGGGTCTCTGGATCCTCATGATGAACTCCCCTTTCAACTCAGGATGGTTCCTGATATATCTAACTTGAAGAGACCTAAGTGAAAACTCCATGTACAGAGGCGGTCCAACAAGAGCAGGTGCTCAGAAAGAGGCAGCAGGGCTGGGGAAAAGAGGCGAGCAGACAGGAGGGCACCTGGGCTGGGTGATGGAGGGAAACCCAGTTGACAGACTTGCAACAGCACCTTGCAAAGTCAGACAACTCACCATGATCAGAAGTCTTGTAATAGGCACAATACCAGCTCATAATTCTCCCCAGTTCTTCTGAATATTTTGTCTTAAGCATACTTTCAGGTTCTAGCAATTTTTAAAAAGTTTTTATTTGGGACGCCTGAGTTGCTCAGCGGTTGAGTGTCTGCCTTTGGCTCAGGGCAGGATCCCATGGTCCCGGGATCGAGTCCCACATCAGGCTCCCTGCAGGGAGCCTACTTCTCCCTCTGCCTATGTCTCTGCCTCTCTCTCTCTGCCTCTCATGAATAAATAAATGAAATCTTTATAAAAATAAAACTTTTTATTTATTTATTTATGCTCCTCTGGCTGACCCAGCCAGGTGTCCCATTGGATCCTAACAACTTAAAAAATCATATCCTGAATATTGTCTTTATGAAGGCTTTCCTTCTCTTATGAAATCCTTCCTTTAATTAGCTTTCAAATCTGGAATACCTTGGCCCACCTATTAGAGTCATGAGGTAATACTAATAGCACTCTTACATTTTTATACTCTTTAAGCCATAATATTAAAAAGTTTAAGGCAGAGTAGCCCCAGTAGCTCAGTGGTTTAGCGCCACCTTCAGCCCAGGGCGTGATCCTGGAGACCCAGGATCGAGTCCCACATCAGGCTCCCTGCATGGAGCCTGCTTCTCCCTCTGCCTTTGTCTCTGCCTCTCTCTCTCTCTCCTCTCTGTGTATTCTCATGAATAAATAAATAAAATCTTTAAAAAAATCCCTTTACTATCTCATTAAAAAAAATAAAAAAAATAAAAAGTTTAAGGCAATAAAAATATTGATTTACTCACAATGATAGAAATGTAAAAACAGCCAGTTTGCCTTCACATGGCTAAAATGCATGCCTATCTGGATGTATGTCTGGCTGGGAGGTGGACTCATGGGTACCTGGCAGAGTGAGGCTGGCAAGCACTGCTGTGAATGTTTCAAGAGGTAGACAAAAGTGCCAGGGGACAGTGCGAGGCAAGAGCCCTCTAAAAACCTGCCTAGGCCATGATTTGTTGTTTTGCAGTAGCTACATGTCACTCACTACTCATGTCACTGGACCCAATGTGAATATACTACAGTGGAGGTTGATCACATTTGCTTGTCAAAAGAAGCCACACCCCTTTTGCAGTTTCCATGAGCAGCAGGTAAGAGACCAGATGTCCTGGTGTCAACTCCCTGAGGCCCATGTGCACGACAGTCTGTGCGGTGTTAACAGCATTGGGTGCATTGCAGGTTGTCCCTTGCCACACAGAGTTCAGGGCACATCGAGACCCTCTCAGCTGTGGGGCATCACATAGTAGAGAGGGCTCAACACTGAGTTCTTCAGACCAGAAAAGATGTGATGAAATCACAAGATGGCTACTGATAAATCTTCTGGACTAATTTACACATACATGGGTTTGTGTGCCAATGGCACCTCAAATGTGTCTCTTCTATTAGTTATGGGAAGAATTGACTGACACTTCTTTGTATTTTTATTTCTAAAAATCTAAAACAAAGACCCTAAGATTTACTAATATTTACTATTTGGGTAGACACTGAATGCACTTGCTTGGTCTGAGTTTCAGATGCTACATGTGCAACTCGGATTTCAAGGTACCCTCTTCTCTCCATCTTCTCTATCCTGTCCTTTGGGCAAGGGTCTGGGGAGTCCTCACAGACTGATCCACTTTCATCATAGTGGGAGATAGCAGAGCTGCTGTTTGTTCAAGTTAAGGCACTTTAGTTAAATTAAACTAGTTTGAACCAAACCTCTCAAATGGTCTTTTAAAAGATTCTCAGGGTAGTGGCAGGGCTGGGGGAAGCCTGGATTAAAGATAACACATATAAATATTTTATTTATTTTTTAAAAAAAAGATTCATTCATTCATTCATTCATTCATTCATTCATTCATTCATTCATAAGAGACAGAGAGAGGCAGAGACATAGGCAGAGGGAGAATCAGGCTCCCTGAAGGGAGCCCAATGTGGGGCTTGATCCCAGGACTCCAGGATCACGACCTGAGCCGAAGGCAGATGCTCAACTACTGAACCACCCAGGTGTCCCCATATAAATATTTTAAAAATAGTGTTTCTCAGCCTTATCCACTTAAGAATTGGTCTTTTGTGCATGTTCCACAGGATACATTTTACAGGAAGAATACACTAGTGCTCTTTCACATTACCTATATATTGTACAATGAAATATATAAGAATTTAGTAAAGGGACGCCTGGGTGGCTCAGCGCTTAAGCGTCTGCCTTCCGCTCAGGGTGTGATCCTGGAGTCCCAGGATGGAGTCCCACATTGGGGGCTTCCTGCATGGATCCTGCTTCTCCCTCTGCCTATGTCTCTGCCTCTCTTATGAATAAAAAAAAAGAATTTAGTAAAAAAGAAAAAAATAAAGCTAGAGTATGAAATCAAAAAAGTTCAGAGAGTAGTGTTCCTGGTATAGGCTTAAATGGCATTTTAGTTCACCCTCTCCCTGCAGGGATAAATTCTGTCATTAGAATTTTGCCTGGGGTATAGGAGGCTGCTTATTTTCTCATCCCTGACCAGAGACTGTTCTAGATTTCCTTTCTTCATCATGAAAAGGTTTTGCTCCAAGCAGAACAGAAATCATTCCACCACTCCAGCAGAATTAAGAACACTTCTATGCAGGCTGCCTCTCCACCATTAGATTATGGATTCTCAGAGAATGAGGACACTGTTTTTGTCTCTTAGAACAAGAAAGGTCTGGCAGAGAGAATATGCTCACTACATGTTGAGGAGATTGAATAGTGGGGCAAGTTTGGTGAACTTGGAATCCAAGGTGCTAAAGGTGCACCTGGTTACACTCAATCAGAGGACTGTGTGACTCTTGATCCCAGTGTGGTAGGTTTGAGCCCCACGTTGAGTGTAGAGAGTACTTAAATAAATAAACTTAAAAAAATATTTTTAAAAAGTGCTATGCTGCTAGATGTTTGGCAAAGAGAGAAATGCAGTCTCACACAAACAGAGCTTACCAAGAAAATAGATTCTGCTTACAGCAAATACTTAATTTGATAATATATGCTAAATGTCGCACTTCTATGTTGGTTAGTAATTTCATTCTTTATATAGTCATCCAGTTAATATTTTGAAAAGATTTATTTATTTGAGAGAGAGAGAGAGAGAATAGAGAGGAGGGGGAGAGGTAGAGAGAAACTTAAGCAGACTGCAAAGAGCTGGACATGAGGCTTGATCTCACAATCCTGGGATCATTCTAGAAGTCTCTTCTATGAGTCAGCTAGTATTCTATCATTATGAACCACCACCAATATGGTACAATGAAAATTTCTAGCTAGAGTTTTCTGAATAGCTGGATTTTTATATAAAATGAGATCACTTATGCTAAGTCTAAATGTAGGGTTTTTTTTTTAAATATTTTATTTGACAGAGAGAGAGAGACAGAGAGAGCGCGAACAAGAGCACCCACATGCACAAGCAGGGGGAGCAGGAGGCAGAGAGAGAAGCAGGCTCCAAGCTGATCAGGGAGCCCGACGTGGGACTCGACCCCAGGACCCTGGGATCATGACCTGAGCTGAAGGTAGACAACCGATTGAGCCACCCAGGCGCCCTAAATGTAGGATTTAAAAAAAAAGATTTTATTTATTTTTAGAGAAAAAAAGAGAGAAAGAGAGTTAGAAAGAATGAGATAGAGCATAAGCAGGAAGAGGAGAGAGAGAGAGAATCCCAGGCAGACTCAGTGTTGAGTGTGGAGCCCAACGTGGAGCTCGATCTCACAACTCTGAGCCTATGTGAGCAGAAACTAAGAGTTGGATGCTCAACCTACTGTGCCACCCAGGCACTCTAGGATTTTATTTTAAAAATTTTTAACATGGGACTCAAATTCATGATCCTGAGACTGAGTCACACACTGTACTGACTGAGCCAGCCAGGTGCCCCTAAATGCAGGATTTTAAATTAATGGAGAAAGGAACTTAAAAAAGGAGAAATAAAAAAAGGAAAAAAAAAAAGGAGAAAAGGTAAGTGTGAGAGAAAACAGTAAAGGTACTGTCGAGAGTATTTAGTTGAGGGGAAAGTTCCATTTGTTGCAGAATTTATGCTTTAGAGAGAAAAGCTGGAAACCAGCCAAATGAGTGGAAAAGCCCTACAGGGAAGCTTGTGCCCTGGGGCAGAGCTTGGTGAAGAGGGTCCTTTGCTAACCCACTCAAGACACAACTGCTGGTGTTCCTATCAATAGCATGTTTCTGGTGCACAGCTGCTATTACCAGCCCTCCAGGGTGTGACTTTATATATACATGTATATATATTTTAAATATTTTATTTATTTGAGAGAGTGAGCATGAGAGAGAGCGTAAGCAGGGAGGAGAGACAGAGGGAGAGGTAGAAGCAGACTCCTTGCTGAGCAGGGAGCCTAATGTGGGGCTCCATCCCAGGGCCCTGAGATCATGACCTGAGCTGAAGGTAGACGCTTAATCAATGGAGCCACCTAGGCAGCCTATATGTATATTTTTATATCTGTGCAGAAAGTAGGCTTGAGAATGACAGGAAGAACAAAATCCTGTTTCTTAATACCGTAGCCCCTCAAATGATTTGCATATGAATCTCTATCCAGATAAACACATATAAAAGTGCTGGAAGGATGCCCGCTAAACTGTGGTAGCCTCAGGGAGGGGAGTGGGAGTGAGGCAGGGGATGGAGGACCATTATGCTTTTGCCCTGTACACTTCTCTATTGTTTAACTCTTTTATCACAAAAATACATTCATGGAGCAGTTTGTAACAACAAAAAAAGTTGTTTTTTTTTTTTAATCTTTGATAGTCACAGAGAAAGAGAGAGGCAGAGACATAGGCAGAGGGAGAAGCAGGCTCCATGCACCGGAAGCCCGACGTGGGATTCAATCCCGGGTCTCCAGGATCGCGCCCTGGGTCAAAGGCAGGCGCCAAACCGCTGCGCCACCCAGGGATCCCCAAAAAAGTTAAATATATACCTAGTCTTCTCAGTTGAGAAAACAAAGACGTTTTGTGAAAGTACCTTTTTTTTTTAAAGATTTTATTTATTTATTCATGAGAGACACAGAGAGATAGAGAGGCAGAGACATAGGCAGAGGGAGAAGCAGGCTCCGTGTAGGGAGCCCGATGTGGGACTTGATCGTGGGACTCGATCGTGGGACCCCAGGATCACACCCTGGGCTGAAGGCAGATGCTTAACCGCTGAGCCACCCAGGTGTCCCTGTGAAAGTTCTTAAAGAACAGAGCACATTACCCACCACTGCCTAAGATTCAACCTGTGAAAGATGCTCTCCATGAAAACAAAAAATAAAAAAAAAGGTCATTTCATTAATCATGACATTTAGAGTAACAAGAAAGGACCCACCTTTCTCATTTTCTGGCACACAAAAACTAAACACCAGAATCAAGTTAGTGTTATCAGTAAAAAATATGCTCTATTTCCCATTATTTATGAAGCCTTATCCTTTTCTTTCTTACCAATTACATTCCCTATCATTTCCAAAATATACAAACTGTTTTCAATCAACAGATTTCTTTATTATAGCATGCAGCATGCTTGTTACTGCCTCTTTTCTATATTGAATCCTTGATTGGACAGGCATTTTGAATTTAACACAGACTATGATTGCACATATCAAACAAATTAAAGCTGCCAATCTCATTTTGGAGACCATCCTTTATATACACTACCACTGAGGAGCACCTAAGTGTATCTGCTTAGGAGAAATGGGGCAGGAGTGAAGAAATGATTGTTGTCTGACTTTGTCATGTTATCTAGCTGCTCTTACAAACATTAACTCAGATTATTGTTGTCCCTTTATTTTTTTTAAAAAGATTTTTATTTATTTGAGAGAGAGTGAGAATGACGAGCTGGGGGAGGGGCAGAGGGAAAGGGAGAGGCAGACACCCTGCTGAGCAGGGAAGCCAGAAGCAGTGCTTCATACCAGGACCTTGGGATCAAGTCCCGAGTTCCCCTCAGGGAACCTGCTTCTCCCTCTGCCTGTGTCTCTGCCTCCCTCTCTGTCTCTCATGAATAAATAAATAAAATCTTTAAAAAATATTGTGTAACTCTGATGTCAGAACCATCCAAGTAGCTTTTCTAATATTAAGTATTCTTTATAAATGTAGAAAGAAAAAGAAAGAGAAAAAGACAATAAAAGAAAAGAGAGAAAGAAAGGAAGAAAGAAAAAGACTTGATAATCCTGAAGAGTAAAAAATATGAGACCAGAGAGGAGCATTACCAAGTCCACTTGGAGCTATCTAATAAACTTGCTTTTAGGTGATGGCAGTGGAGTAGAGGCAGTGGTATTTTTTTCTGTTTTCCCCTCTAGAAAAGAAGAATATATCTCAGGTACATTTAGAGCAGCTGTCTACTGAGGAGTTTTTTTATTTTAATTTTTTTTATTTTAATTTTTTTTTAATTTATGATAGTCATCACAGAGAGAGAGAGAGAGAGAGAGGCAGAGACATAGGCAGAGGGAGAAGCAGGCTCCATGCACCGGGAGCCCGACGTGGGATTCGATCCCAGGTCTCCAGGACCGTGCCCTGGGCCAAAGGCAGGCGCTAAACCGCTGCGCCACCCAGGGATCCCTACTGAGGAGTTTGAAAAGACTTTCCAATAAGTGGTAGTGGAAAGAAGTGTTTTATTACAAAGCAAGGCTACCACTCAAGCAAGGTTCAAAGTCTAATAAGTTGGACCAAAGTGTTTTCAAAAACTTCAAAAAAGATGCAGTCCTGTGGTTTTAAAGGCGACTTACTAGTTTTTCAAATAAGAACGAAATGGAATAAATATGATAAAAATTCTAGGACATTACCTAAACTACTAAGGCAAACTTTTCTTAGACATCACTAAAAACAGGGCTTTTTGCCATCTTACAAGCTGTGTGAGATAGTTTCAGAAGTTTTCCCTATTTGAATTGTCAATTGGAGGTGAGAGCATCAAGGAAAGGGGATTTTTCCTTGATACCTTTGTTTCTCCTAAGAACTAGGGACTCTTAAAAAAATTATTTACTTGAGAGATAGAGGGAGAGAAAGTGCAGACAGGGTAGGGGAAGTAGAGGGAGAGGGAAAGAATCCTCAAGCAAGTGCCCCACTGAGCGTGGAAACCAAAGTGGGGCTAGATCCTATGATCCTGAGATTGTGACCAGAGCTGAAACAGAGCTGGAAGCTCAACTGACTGAGCCACCCAGGCACCCCAAACCAGGGGCTCCTAAGGAAAGGATTTCAGATTCGACTTTGGAAACTATGAAAAAAGTTGTCAAAACATACAGGAGAAAAAGAACACTTACCTGAAACTAGTCTTCTTGCTATTAATGAAGGGGTTTGGTTGGTAGTTCATACCTTTTCTTTCCCCTGCAAATTGTGAAAGTAAGGGCACGAATTTCCACAATGTAGACGAACCTTTGTAAGCTCACCAACATAACTTGACCTCCTAACTTGTCAAGAACTAGATGCTAGGAGGGACTAATGGTGCTGAGGTCAGGCAGCTATATGTTTTTTTTTTCTATATGGGTTTTATTCACTCATTCACTTGTCAGACATGCAGGGAGCATCTACCATCAGACAGTTGGGCTCAGTGTTTAGCAACACAAGGATGTAAAGCAGAGTCAGCAAGCAGCCTTGGCTCCAAGGAACTCACAGTTTAGCAGTGGAGAGGTGCATGGAAAGAAGTAGATGTGACAAAATCTTCAAAATGCTACATGAAGGGGTGAATGCCTAACTACGTGGAGGGCTAGAGGAAGGTTCCAAGGAAGGAACCACATTTGAGCTGGAGAGGCATGGGTAGAGCTAGAGTGGAGAGTATGAAGAAAAATCAGAAGTTTAACTTCTGAAAGAAAACATATTGATCCTTCATTTTCCAAGCTTACCTTGGTATCAACATATGTTAATGTTTTCCCATAATGGACAGTCTTAAAAGGTTTATGCACTTTTGTAGTTTACAATTCTAGTACAGGTTGCTTCTGTATACAGTGTACACTGACATCAAAGTTTCTGATATCCAGGCAGATTTAGTAAATGGGGGCAGATACCCTCTATAGAGAATTTGAAAAATTGAACCTTTCCTTCCCCAGAGCAACCTGATATGGAGGAACATATTACAAGGTTAACCAAGTCCACTCAATTGCTCTAATCAATTTAATGATGTTGCCACTGACAATGTGGGGGTTGGGGGTGGTAAGAGAGGTTTCCAGCATACCAGCATGGGATTTTTTTTTTTTTTAAAGATTTTGTTTATTTGAGAGAGTGAGCGGGAGGGGCAGAGGGAGAAGCAGATTCCCCACTGGGCAGGAAGCCTGATGCAGGGCTCCATCCCAAGACCCTGGGATCATGACCTGAGCTGAAGGCAGACACTTAACTGACTGAGCCGCCCCAGCATAAGATTTAGAAGTGGAAAGGTCTGTTACCATTCACATGACAGTCTCCGAGGCTCAGTATCTTCAAAGCGTGAAAGAGCAAGAATGAACAGCCTGTAGAAGCAGCATCAGGAGTAAACTGAGATAATGCACACAAAGGGCCTCTACTGTGTCTGGCATGGGGGAGACCTGTGGTTCAGGGTGCCCACATCGTTATGTTCTTTTACTGATGTATTAACTGCTTAGGCTACTGTGAGACTGTAAAGAACTACCTGGAATTACTCAAGGTGAACATGATTGGCATAAAGTACTTATTGAAATGCACAGTATTAATAGTGCCCGTAAATTAAAGTTATGGATTTCATAATACCATGTAGTAAAAAATCCTAAGTACTTCTTTGTTGTCACCCACCTAACTTCAACACTTCTTGTGTGCAAGGCAGTAAAGCTAACACATACAATGCCAGGACGACATTTTATCTAATTCATGAATTCTAGAATAAATATAAGAACATAAAAATTTAGATAGACAATAGTTCTTTAGTTGTTTGTTACTAAAATACTTTTAGGTTTGGGCCCTAATTACTACAATGGACTTTGTGAACTGCCTGGTATATTCAAATCTTTATATTTAGTTAGTTAACTTACTAACAAGTATGAAGGGGAATATAACGGTTTCCATTTGGCGGTAGGATTAATTATCATAAGATACTTGGTAGCTGAATGTCTGTGAACTGGTGGATCTTTAGTGGAATCTAGCTAGAAGTTATGTTCTATCTAGCTAATGGTGTTCAATTTTTAAAAAAGATTTATTCTAGAGAGTGTGCATGTGTACATGTGTATAGGAGAGGCAGAGGGAGAGAATATTTAAGCAGACTCCCCACTGAATGTGGAGCTTGATCTGGGGCTCAATCTCATGACCCATGAGATCACGACCTGAACTGAAACCAAGAGTCTGATGTTCAACTGACTGAGCCACCTAGGCACCTCTAATGATGTTCAATTTTTAAAAAAATGTGCACTCCCCGGCCCCCCCTACACTATACCTCCCATGATGTGACACCCTGACATTTGATCCTTGAAGGGGCTTGAGTTTATAACCCTTGCATTAGATCATAAAGCAGAAGGAACTTGATTCAGTTAGCACTGAGGATACACTCAAAGATTAACAGCGGTACAAATACCTTCAAACAGCAAATCTTTTAGGTCATGAGAGTTTCAGTGATTTGAAAATAAGTTTTATGTGCCAAAAAACCCCAAACCAAGCACAACAAACTGGAAGGGAGTTATTAGTTTGGGAGAAAAATTAGGTACAACTTAGTTCTAAATGGTTCCAGATGGGATTTTGCTGACACAATAAATGAGCTTTCTTTTCAAGGGATCTTTTAAAGGTTCTACAGATGCCATATATGATTACAAAGAATTCTGTATTATTGTAGACCTATCGCTATATATCAAGTACATCACAATCACTGGATTTCAACTATGTACATACAGTATCTTATTTAGTCTACACACTAATACTATGAATGAGAGGCATTACTGAAGAATTACTAAGTTAGTCCTCATTCTGCAACATCTCTTTGAGGAATGTTGGAAACCTCAGGCACATCAAAGTATTAGAGAGCTGAGAGAGATAGAGAGAGAGACAACAAAAGGAATCCAGGTTTTCTAAACCCCAAGCCTACGGGTTTTCTGCTAGGTGTAACACCCGAAGAGGAGTTGGACAAAGATGAGACAAGGAATTTTTGAGAAGATCACCTACAACCCTGTGTGACTGAACCAGGACTGGTGAAAGGTGGCTCTTTCTCCATCACCATGAATTGGAATAAGATATGCCAATTACTTTCTTGTCATACTAATCGGCTGATATTTGAGGGTCCTCTAGGTTCAGGTTTTGTTATTTCATAGATGATCTTTTGAACTGAATGCCTCCTACCACAAAGATTTCATAAAAATAGTTGTTATTAATCAAGACTTTCAACGTGCATGTTTTGGGGTCAATTTTTAATACAAAAGGTTTGTTTTTTTGTTTATTTATTTATTGAGACAGAGGGATGGAGATAGAGAAAGAGGGAATGAGAGGCAGAGGGAGAGAGAGGATCTTAAGCAGGCTCCATGACCAGTGTGGAGCCTAATATGTGGCTTGATCCCATGACCTTGAGATCATGACCTGAGGGGAAATCAAGAGGTGGATTTTCATTCAACTGAGCCACCCAGGCGCCCCCAAAATGATTATTTTTTTTATTTTTATTTTTTTTATTTTTATTTATTTATGATAGTCACAGAGAGAGAGAGAGAGAGAGGCAGAGACACAGGCAGAGGGAGAAGCAGGCTCCATGCACCGGGAGCCCGACGTGGGATTTGATCCCGGGTCTCCAGGATCGTGCCCTGGGCCAAAGGCAGGCGCCAAACCGCTGCGCCACCCAGGGATCCCTGATTATTTTAAATATACACAGATTCTGCCATTCCTCAGTGAAACACACAATTCAAGAACTTAGATGACTCTGGAAGTTACTGTTTTTTTTTTTTTTTTTTAAGATGTATTCATTTATTTGAGAGAAAGAGAGAGCGCAAGGGAGCGAGCGAGTGAGTGAATGCACATGAGTGGAGGGGGCAGAGCATAAGGGAGAAGCAGATCCCTCACTGAGCAAGGAGCCCGCCACCGGCCAATCCCAGGGTCCTGAGATCATGACCCAAGCCCAAGGCAGATGCTTAATGGACTGAGCCACCCAGGCGCCCCTGCAAGTTACTGTTTTTTTTTTTTTTTTTTTTAATCTAAGAAGATAGGTTGCTTTTATGTGGTTGAAATGAGAGAATAATAAGTAGGAATTGTTCTTATACAGCAATAAGATTCCATGAGGTTACCATCATCTATATTCAAAACAAAAACTATTAATAGCAAAGAAGGAAACTCATGTAGACATTTAAAATAATTATAAATATCTCACAAGGCACGTTACAAGTTTTGAATAGCCAGTCCACGTTAGTACAAAGTGCAGAGGCTGAGCACGCTGAAGCGACGTATTCACTGATAACGTATTAAACAAAGACATGGGACAGTGAAGGGCTGGAGATGTTCTGTCAATTATATCTCAATAAAGCTGCGAAAGTCATAGTACGGATCTCAGAGGTTTTTTTTTTTCCCCAGTAAGGTTAAATGAAATATACATAAAATACTTACTCTGATGCCTAGTGTATAGTAAGTACTCAATAAAATATTAGCTATAATTACTAGCTATTCATTAAATAAAGATTTGAGCTGTGCTATAATCAAAAGAAATTTGTTCAAGTTAATGTTATCTGTTTAACAATATTTATAATCATAATCGTTATTGTGATATATTGTAATTAGGCACAAATGGTAAACTGTTGGCGTAATTGTAATTAGTGTACAAACTATTTGTTTTACAGTTTTTTCTTCTTTGTTCTCAATCTAACATGTGACCTACATTATCATCTGTTTCCCCTCATTTACTGGTTGTGTGGTTTTGACCACATTACCTACCCTTCCCAACACTTCCTTTTCCTCTCTGTGAAATGGTAATAAGAACCATTTCATAGTTAAGATTGAACATAGTAAAAAAAAAGAATAAAGTACAAAAAGTAAATATAATATACATAAAGATGCAGTAAAAACGTGAAGACACATACAGAGAGACATAGCAGAGTGCCTGACATGGAAATGATCAATAAATGACAGCTGTCAGCGGGTGGTAGCATTACAGTTTGTCATGACAAACAATATAATGTTCTTCCCCTATGGAACCTCAAGGCCACATTCTCCAAAACTTTAAGTCTAGGAACCAGCTCTGACAGGTGGGAAGGTGACAAAGACCTTTAAAGGGGTCTTAACTAGAAAGTCAGATCAAATGGTCTGGGGTGTGACCTGGGCATTTGGATTTTTTTTTAAGCTTCCAGGTTAGGGTTTACTGGGCATTTGAGGAACAGAACCTCTGCTAGAGGGTTGGGTGTGCTCAGGTAAAACTTGTTTTTGGTTCTAGGGAGGGCCAGGAGGAGCCCTAGTGAGAGATGAGGAGTCTTGCTTATTTGGGGAGAAGAAGTAGAGAAGAGCCCCTTCTCACTTTCCCTGGGTACCCTAAGAGGAAATAAGTCAGCTGTGTTTTTAGGGTTGGCCTGAAGGGTAATGTGGTTTTAGGAATAGGGAAGAACAGGGAAGATTCCTGCTTCAAATGTAACTCATCACCTACTTGCTGATGCTGGACATTCCTTCCACATAAAACAGTAAAGTCTGACAATAAAAGGAACCTTGGAAAGAGGAATATGATCACAGCACAAATGAAATCTTTTCATCTTTCTGAAAAGCGCAAATAGAGGGTTTATATGTATGTATGTATTTATTTTTGAGGTTTTATCCTCATTTTGGAGGTTGGGAGGGGAGCAGAAGGAGGGCTCTGGACACATAGAAGACTCCACTGAAACAAGATGGGAGAGTAGCACAGAAATAGAACTGAGCAAACCACAGGCTCATATTCCTGAGGTTATAGTTTTGCTGTGGGAAGAAAGAAAGGAGCTGTACAGGAGGCATCTTTATGGAGCCCCAGTAGCAAGGTTATGGAAGGAATAACTAGCAGCTAACTTCTAGCAAGTGAGTCTTCCCTAAAAATGTACTGCTGCTACACCAGGAGGAAGTTGAAGACATCTTTCTTTAAGCACACAACATGTTACAGTCCCCTGAGGAAGGAAAAGTTAACACAATGATAGAAAAATCAAACCTCTAACAGTGGTTCAAACATCAGAGCCAAAGTAAAAACAGTATTTCAGGGACGCCTGGGTGGCTCAGCAGTTGAGCGTATGCCTTTGGCTCAGGGTGTGATCCCAGAGACCTGGATCGAGTCCCACATCCAGCTTCTTGCATGGAGAAGCTTCTCCTTCTCCCTCTGCCTATGTCTCTGCCTCTCTCTCTCTCTCTCTCTCTCTCATGAATAAATAAATAAAGTCTTTAAAAAAAGTAAAACTAGTATTTCAGTATCTGAAAATCACTTTAGTTCTGTCTAGGTGGCTGTCACAGCATTATATATGTAGTAAATTGTGCCAATAAGAACACAACCTAGCAACCTCCCCTTTGGTGAATATCCTCAGATATGGTTCTCTTAGCCATTCTAGACATATACTATTAATGGACAAATAAGACACATTCTAGATAGCCAAAATAGATTTAGGATACAGCTGTTTTATTTATAAATTTATTTATTATTTCGGGACCTGTTTTTTGTTCTTTTTATTCAACATCCTGTTTATGAATCCCCCCCCAAAGACAGATCATCTCATAAACACCAAACTTTCAGATCTTGCAGCTTTTCATCTAATCTTTCTAGTATGATCAACATGCTAGGGTTTCTCTTCCCACCTGGTTCATCCACCATCATTTCCTGTAAGCAGAGGCTAGATCCTCACCAACACTTCCATCTCTTCAGATCACCCACTCAAACATCAAGTTTACTAGGACAAAGTGCAGAGCCCAACACAGACTTTTCAACAGTAGTATTAGAAATGTAGTTGTCTTTTAAGGGCTTACATTAAAATTCCTATCATTTAAAGGCTTGTATTGCAACTTCTGTATCAAAGCAGAATTGATTTGGGGCTCTAATGTAAATCTATTTACAGTGTACTAATAGCTTTTGAATATTTGAAGGTGGAGGTGCCACAAAGATGACAGTCATTAGATGAGGGGTTGAAAGCTGCCAACCTACCAGCTCAGTCTAGCTGGATACTTTGTTTGGACAACAGTGTTCAAAGGTTTCGGAAACTGAATGCCTTTAGGGAAGGCAGTGTGTGCTAAACCAATCCCAAAGGACTTCAAATGATTTTGAGATCAGGGAGTTTGGTTTTTCAGCACGATATTCTGATAGCAGTGCAGAAAACAAATCAAAGGAGGAGGGGTGCAGTTAGATGCAGCGTAAGTCCATTAGAGAGATGATGCAAGCTACATAGGACATTTAAAATTTTCTACTAGCCACCCTAAAATAAAATGGGCAAGGAAGATTTCAAGAATATGTTTCATTTAATCCAATATATCTAAAACATTGTCATTTCAGTATGTATCAATATAAGAATATCAATGAAGTGTATTTGCCACTTAGAACATATCTCAATTAAAACTGACCATATTTCAAGCACTCAACAGCCACATGGGGCTAGTGGCTACTGTGCTAGACAGAACAGGTCTAGAAGCTGAAAGACCTGTAAGATTTGTCTAGGAATCCTATTTTGAGGACCACCTGAACTAAAGGGTAGCAAGTGAAAATGGGGGGAAGGTGAGAGCTGTGGGCTGGGCTCAGAGGCAGAATCAGCTCACAAATCTTGGAGTAGCTGGATGTGAAGGGAGGAGCAAAGAAGGGTAGGATGCCTTCTGTCTTGGGTGACAGGACAAATGGTGAATGCCACTGACTGGAACAGGGAAGGCAACAAGAAAAGCTTATAGGGAAAGTGGAAGGAATCGGCTTCAGTTTGGGACATGCTGATTTTTGAGAGAGATTCCTGGGACAACTAAGAGGATCTATCAGAACATCATCAGGTATGAGAGTCTTAAGTCAGTCTGAAACAGGAATGGATGGGTGGAGAGTCAGCTTTGGGAATCCCTGGTGTGTAGGGTACAGAAGAGAAGATGCATGAAGAATGCACACTGGAGGAAGAAAATGCAGAGAAACTGAAGAAGACAGTGTTTTCAGTACACTTCTCTCCTTACTGATTATAAAAGTAGCACAGAACCTGTCAGGAAATGACTGCTAACATTTCAGTGTACTTCCTGCCAGCCTTTTGCTAAACTCATGTGCATAAATACATGTGTGTTACTGTGGGTGAGAGTATACTGACTGCAAAGATCTGAAACCTGGTTTTCTTAATCCACATGGTGATACTTCCCTGTACACAATACACTTCTGTAAAAGTGAATTTTAATGGTTGTGTAATATTCTACGATCCAGAGGAGGCACAAATTTTCAAATTATAGTAATGTAGAGATTAACATTTCTATACACAAACTGTGGTTTTCATTTTTTTATTTTGTAAGAGTAAATATAATTCTAAGAGCAGAAAACAATTGGGGGAGCGAAGTCGACAGTAACATAAAGATGGACCGGAAAGATTCTACAGGATTTGGTAAGTAGGGGACCCTGGTATGAGCAAGAGCTATTGCTCGAACTAAAAAGCTACAGAATTAAGGACTGGATGAACAGCCCTCTTGCAAGAATTTCAGAAGTCATGGGGAAACAGAGGCAGGGAGTAAACTAGAGGGGATATAAGATTAAGGAAAAGCTTTCTGTTTTATGTCCCCAAACAGTCAAGATGTAGCATCTTTGGGAAGTCTGCATGTGTTCCAGCAGTTTGCAGAGACCACCTCAAATCTCACCTCTTCCACGAAATCTTCCAACTCACTCAAGCTCAGCCTGGTCTCCTCCTCTTTATATATAATTGGAAATTATATATATATGATTGGAAATTTACACTTGGAACGTCACAATAATATACTGCTTAGACTAGTGGCTCTCAACAGAGACATTTGGAAACATTTCTGGTTGTCACAACTGGCGGGTAAGGAGTGTTTCTGGCATCCAGTGGGAAGAGGCCAGAGATGCTGCTACACCTGCGATGGGGCACAGGACAGTCTTCACATCAAAGAATGATCCAGCCCCAAATGCCCACAGTGCTGAGGTTGAGAAACCCTGGCTGAAGGACACACTTACACTGTTAGGGATTCAAGCTCCATCTTGCCCACTTTAATACCTTCTCTCTGCTCTCCATGCTTCTTCCCCTCTTGCCCCCCTACAATATGAAAACACATTCTACGATGGTCCCTACCACTCTTATTTCTCTTCTACCTGGCCTACTCTATTAGCTTTGTTGTACAGTCCCTAAAGCTATGTGAATCTGTGATCCCTGCATTAGGAGGCCATGGCACCCTATTAAAATGTTGAACTGGCGTGTCCAGGTGGCTCAGTCTGCTAAGCATCTGTCTTCAGCTCAGGACATGATCCTGAAATTCTGGGATCGAGCCCCACACTGGGCTCCCTGCTTAGCCAGGAAACTGCTTCTCCCTCTCCCTCTGCTGCTTCCCCTCCACTCATGCTCTCTGTCAGATAGATAGATGATAGATAGATAGATAGATAGATAGATAGATGATAGATAGATAGATAAAATCTTTTAAAAAATGTTGAATTATTCCAGCTGATGGTCTTACGTGTGGCATGCCAGTGTCCACAAGTCTGGTGGTCTGGGAGCCAGCAACACCAAAACACATCCAGGTGACATGATGACATAGGTACAGGTGCTGTAGGCTCTCACTTGGCCAGAAGTTGGCCTCTTTGTTGCCAGGTGTCCTCCTTGTCCCCATTCCATCATTATTATTAATTCTATTTCATGGCTCCTAAGTACATCTCTCCTTGTAGTCTTCCTTTTCTGCCTAGGTGCTTAGTCCACTCTTGCTTCTTCCATACTTTGGCTTTTTATCAACATTTCCAGGCAATCAGAACTCTGGACTTCAGAACCATGTGGATGTTTCTGCTGCTGCCGAAGACACTTTTACACACGGCTTTGTGCTATTTTGTGGTCAGGGGCTTACTTCACCAGTGTTCAACCAGGGCCACACAGACTTACTTCCTACTTCTCAAAATGACAGAGCACATAAGAGGTGTTCAATAAAAATTGTGTAAGTTATTTCAGGAGACAGCAGGGACTTGAGTTTCTACTATCTATTTATTAATCAAAGATAAAAGAGAATAGACAGTTACTAAAATATGATTCTGGTATTTTTTAAACTATTCCTGTAGCCAGATAAATATATACAGAGCTGGCTTAAAACAAAGTCATAGAGATTTCTCTACTGAAGGACATCTTTGAACCTTAAATATGCCAATATACATTAAAAAACAAAGGGGAAAGGGATTTTTTTTTAAAGATTTTATTTATTTATTCATGAGAAATACAGAGAGGAGAGAGAGAGAGAGGCAGAGACACAGGCAGAGGGAGAAGCAGGCTCCATGCAGGGAGCCCGACACGGGACTCGATCCCGGGTCTCCAGGATCACGCCCTAGGCTGAAGGCTGCGCTAAACCGCTGAGCCACCCGGGCTGCCCGGGAAAGGGATTTTTTAAAAAGATTAATTTATTTCTTCATGAGACACACACAGAGAGATGCAGAGGCAGAGGGAGAAGCAGGCTCCCTGCAGGGAGCCTGATGCAGGACTCAATCCCGGGACCACGGGATCACGCCCTGAGCCAAAGGCAGACACCCAACTGCTGAGCCACCCAGGCATCCCAGGGGAAAGGGATATTAAATATAGCAATTTCTAGGGGCATCTGGGTGGCTCAGTTGTTTGAGTGTCTGTCTCTTGATTTCATCTCAGGTCATGATCTCAGGATTGGGGGATCAAACTCTGTGTTGGGCTCCGTGCTCAGCACAGAGTTGGCTTGAGATTATCTCTGTCCCTCTCCCCTCGCCCCATTGGTACTGTCCACCCCCCCAAATAAATAAACAAACAAAACAAACAAACATATAAATAAATAAAATCTTTAAAAAAAAGTAACAGTTTCTAAACTTCTTTGGTCAAGGGGACCAGGAATACTACTGGAACTAGAATTACACAGAACACAGAATAGGAGCATAGCTCTGTTTCAATCCCCCTTCGATTTTTATTTCTTTTCCTACATTAGCCTATAAAGTCTACTTGATTTCTAACAATGGAATTACTTTTCTAGGAAATTGTAACTTATATTTTTTAAAGTTTTCATTATTCACAATAGCCAAGACATGGAAACAACCTAATCTATTTGTCCATCAAGGGACAAATAGATAAAGATGTGGTGTATCTATTATTCAGCTATAAGAATAGAAATCCTGCCATGTGTGATGATATGGATAGACCATGAGGGCATTATGCTAAATGAAATAAGCCAGAGAAAGAGAGAGAGAGGGAGAGAGAGGGAAAGAGAGAGAGGGAGAGAGAGAGAGGGAGAGAGAGGGAGGGAGGGAGGGAGGGAGGGAGGGAGGGAGAGGGAGAGGGAGAGGGAGAGGGAGAGAGAGAGAGAGAGAGAGAGAGAGAGAGAGAGAGGCTAATACTGCATGGTATTACTTATATGTAGAATCTAAAAAAACAAAAACCCCAAACTCAAACCACATCAAACTCATAGAAACATAGAAAAATGGTTGCTAGGGGCTAGGGAAAACAGAAAAGTTTGTAAAAGGGTACAAACTTGCAGCTATGAGATGAATAAAGTGTGAGGATCTAATGTACAGCATGGTGATCATAGTTGGTAACTATTGTATAATGGAAATTCACTAAAAGAGTAGAACTTAAATGGTTCTCACATACACAAAAAGATAAATCTGTGAGGTCGAAAAAAAAAGCTTTAAAAAGTAACTCCTTCAATAGGAATTGGGTAGAATATTCGTTTTATCCCTCTCATTCAGGAATTTCAATAATAAAGCTTTTAAAAATGGTTTAGGTGCCTTTTGTTATTGAAAGCTGAAAAATAACAAATTGGCTGATCAAAGCCCACAAAAACAAATCTACACATCTTTGAACAAATCTTAAACTGCAAGTAACATCAAATCAATATGAACAAGACTCTACTATCAGAAAAAAAAATAAAAGGCAATGCTACAGGCAAGTTCTCAGAAAGCAGCTCACAGGTTTTTCTCCCAGAGCATAGTGCATCCCAACATGTGATCAAGTTTGGAACAATGGAGGCTGGCTAAAGTGAGCTGTGCTCCTGAGTCACTGATAGCATTAAAGCCATTTCACGCCATAACAACTACGTGGCGGGACAAATGGCTGTATTTGATTGTCTTCTTGAGGGCAGAAACTGTGTCCTAATCATACTCTGGATCTCTGGGGGCCTCCCCACAGTGCCTGTCACACAGAAAGGCACAAAGTAAATGAAGTTAGTAGAACTCCATGAAAGGGGGGGGTGGAGAAAAGAAGAAAACGAGCAAACTCACAAATGTTCTTGCTCTTGTGAAGCCGAAAAAGTCCTTTTACAGACTTTTTGGGACTAAGGCTCAAGTAGCTGTGTGCAAGTGCTGTTCGCTGAGCTGGTAATACTCTTATCACCTTAACCTGGGCCAGCCTGCCCTCTTAAGAAGAATAGCTCATTTAACCCCTGTGCAATAGGGGCACAGTACTAGCACTTTCTCGATTTGAGGATGACAGCTATTCTGTGATTTACTGTGGTCTACTAACCAATGAAGAATAAGACAATACCACCAAATGTGACAAGCTGAACTTCTTACAGATTTGACTTCTGATGCTCATCGTATTTACTACTAGTACAAATCAGGCTGAGGAACACCTACCATAAATCAGATATCTAACACTAACAAATTATGCACCCATTACAGATGACCTTTGGAGTTGCTCAAGGTACAGTCACAATCACGCATTAAAAAAAGCCGCCTTTCACTGTAATGTGTGAATGTATGAAATTAAATGAGGCTTGCAATGTAATCAGTGTGGTTGGCTGCTTTAATATATTCCATTTCAATTTCAAATCACCACAAGCCAAGAGTGACGAATCTAATTTGATCAGTTGTTCACAAAAACACAGAAAAGCATATGTGGATCTAGCAACACAGCCAGATTTTTAAAGGAATTAATATTTTCTACTACCACTGGAAGTATTTTTTTAAGTAATTAAAAACAAACCCAAATGTGATTATTCCCTTGCCAACAAAATTTAACCTTCACCACACCCAAAAGTTCAAAAGATATAATATTTAAGGAAAAAGGTATATTTAATTTTTTAAAAAGCCAATGACATATTTCAAATGTATCTAAAAAGAAAAAGATCAAAGGGATATATTTTTGATACTTACAAACAACAGGGCACTTGGAACCAATGTGGAAGGTTCTCCAACACTGATTATTACTATCTAGCAAGAATTTGTATTTGAACAGAATTATTTTTTTTTATGAACACAACTCTTGATCTCCACCCTTACTCTTAAGTATGGGGCAACACATTTAACAAATGTAATCGCTGTCACACTCCAGGTGTGCAGAGCTTGCAACAAACACCACACTGAGAGAGGAATGAGGCTGGTTATGTCCATCACCTTTTCAAAGTTGTGGGGCTCTCTAAACTCTAGTTAAAACACAATTTTCAAGGCTTCAGCATTTTCCTCTAAGTCTGTATATGTCATTTTCAGAGGGAAAACATGGGATGTTTCCTAGAGTTGGACACCTGGTAGAGGGAGACTTCCAAAAGTGGTAGAAATACACACAATTCAGTTTTACTCATCAAACAGTAGCCAGAATTTTCTAAGTCATAAATCAGATTATGCCACTCCCCTTTTTAAAAGCCTGAAAGACCTTCTCACTGTACTTATGATACTATTCATACCCTGCCTATAGCCCCTGCCTAACTCTCCAGCTTCATCTATATTACTCCCACCTTGCTGTTGCAAGATGCTCTTTCTTCCTTGCCCTTGGTCTAGAATATCCTGCCTGCAGATGTTCCTATGGCTGGTTTCTTCTTGTCATTCAGGTCTCAGCTGAAACACTACCTCTTTACAAAGAGCTTACTATCCACTAAACCATCCCCCTTTTTACTGTCCCAGTAGGGGTTGTTACGTCTGAAGTTATCTTGTCTTTCTCCTGTAGAACATGCCATGAGATGCCTGGTACATGGTGGCCGTCAGTAAATATTTGTTTTGTTTTGCATCTACACTTATGTTTGTCTATTTATTTACTTACTTAAATTCCAGTTAACATAGTATAATATTAGTTTCAGGTGTATGATATAGTAATTCAACACTTCCATAGGTAACCCCATGCACATCACAAGTGCCCTCCTTAATCCCCATCACCTGTCCCCCCCCAATCTGGTAACCAGCAATTTGTTCTCTGTAGTTAAGAGTCTGTTTCTTATGGCTAATATTCCATTGTATACATAGACCACATCTCCTTTATCCATTCATCTTTTGATGGACACCGAGGCTTCTTCCACAGTTTGGCTATTGTGGACATTGCTGCTATAAACATCGGGGTGCAGGTGTCCTGCTGTTTCACTGCATGTGTATCTTTGGGGTAAATCCCTAGCAGTGCAGTTACTGGGTCATAGGGCAGTTCTATATTTAACTTTTTGAGGAACCTCCACACAGTTTTCTAGAGTGGCTGTGCCAGTTGACATTCCCACCAACAGTGCAAGAGGATTCCGCTTTCTCCACATCCTCTCCAACATTTGTTGTTTCCTGTCTTAATTTCAACCATTCTCACTGGTGTGAGAATATTACTCAGCCACTACAAACGAAAAATACCCACCATTTGCTTCAACGTGGATGGAACTGAAGGGTATTGTGCTGAGTGAAGTAAGTCAATCGGAGAAGGACAAACATTATATGGCCTCATTTATTTGGGGAATATAAAAAATAGTGAAAGGGAATAAAGGGGAAAGGAGAGAAAATGAGTGGGAAATATCAGTGAGAGTGACAGAACATGAGAGACACCTAACTCTGGGAAACGAACAAGAGGTAGTGGAAGGGGAGGTGGGTGGGGGGTGGGGGTGACTGGGTGATGGGCACTGAGAGGGGCACGTGACAGGATGAGCACTGGGTGTTATGCTATATGTTGGCATATCAATCTCCAATAAAAATATATATATAAAAAAGCATGTCTGTTTCTTGGTTGCCCCCCTCCCGCCCTCTTTTTCTTGACCCTCATTTGTTTTGTTTCTTAAATTCCATAAATGAGTGAAATCATGGTATTTGTCTTTCTCTGATTTATTTCCCTTAGCATTATATTCTCTAGCTCCATCCATGTCATTGCAAATGGCAAGATTTTGTTCTTTTTATGGCTGAGTAATATTCCCTTGTGTACACACACACACACACACACACACACACCTTCTTTTTTTATCCAATCATCTGTCAATGGACACCTGGGCTCTTTCTGTAATTTCACTATTGTAGGTATGTTGCTATAAACCTCGGGGTGCATGTGTCCCTTTGAATTAGTGTTTTTATATTCTTTGGCTAAATACCTACTAGTGCAATTACTGGATTATAGGGTAGCTCTTTTTTGTCTTTTTAACTTTTTGAGGACCCTCCATACTGTTTTCCAGAATGGCCACACCAGTTTGCATTCCCACCAACAGTGCAAGAGGGTTCCCTTTTCTCCACATCCTTGTCAACTCCTGCTGTTTCCGTGTTCTTGATTTTAGCCATTCTGACAAGTATGAGGTTATAGCTCATGGTAGTTTTGATTTGAATTTCCCTGATCAGTGAATATCCATTAAAAATTATAAACAAACATATAATACAGGACAATAATACATAGTATGAGAGGCACCACAGTGATATACAGATGTTTGAGGATTTCTTTGAAAATAGTTAGGAAGTATGCCATAAGGGAAAAGTGAAGTGGGGGGTGGGGGGTGGGGTTAAAGTCTTTGGAGTCAGCTGGCCCCTGATTCCAATTATGGGTCTGTACTAAATTTAGATTACCATTCTAGGAAATCACTTAAGCTGACCTTAGTTTCACATCTGTATAATGGGGAAAATAACATCTATTTAGCAGATTATTGTGAAAAGCAGCAATGACACATATAAGGGGTTGAATAGTTCAATAATAAGGGATTTTAACTTTTTTCATTTACTTGACATTACCATCTACTAATGACAAATCCTCTTCAAATAAAAACGGCAAAGTCATAAGAACAAAAATATGGATGAGTTTGAATACATCAACAGTCATTATATGCTCCTAGAAATTAGGAAAAATTACAAAAACAAGTAGACAGAAATATAAATGGTAAAATTTCTAGTTTCAAACCAAGGGATGGTGGAGATCTCTATCGCTCCTAATAAATGTAATATATCTCATTTCTTTTTTTAAGACAAAGACCCAAAGACAGTAAAATGTTAAAAAAAAACTGCAGAGATTAACTGAATGTAGATTCAGTTGAATAAAAGAGTAACATACCGACGAGTGTTTATTAGTTAACTGTATTCTCCAGAGATGCCTTAGCCAAATCATAACAAAGACATCACATAGTATGACTTTTATCAGTATTGAACAAAACGACAGCATTTTTACCTTCTGCCTTTTTCATTTGAGAAGTGGGGAACTATGGTGACTTATTTATTGGGCAATACATGTATTCAATGACACTAATCTTTTAGGATAATGAAAATCTCAAAACAGGTCAAACACTTGAAATGGTAAGTAATGACTACATCATGGAGGTACTATGCAACTAGCCTTCTTTGTGCAACTAATTCTGAAGCTAAACAGATTTGGGGAATTAGTTGACAAGAGAAGAGTACTAGAAAAAATGTTATGAACCAAGAAATACAAAAGGGTAGTACCAAGGAGAAAGCTATTGGATTAAAAGTACTAATTGAGGGGAAAAAATAAGAGAAAACAGCAAAAGTAGAGAAAGTGGTTTAAAAAGATACTAGCCAATAGGATACAACAGTACATTAAGAAAATTATTCACCATGACCAAGTAGGATTTATTCCCGGGACACAAGGCTGGTTCAACACTCGTAAAACAATCAATGTGATTCATCATATCAGCAAGAGAAAAACCAAGAACCATATGATCCTCTCAATAGATGCAGAGAAAGCATTTGACAAAATACAGCATCCATTCCTGATCAAAACTCTTCAGAGTGTAGGGATAGAGGGACACCCCTCAACATCTTAAAAGCCATCTACGAAAAGCCCACAGCAAATATCATTCTCAATGGGGAAGCACTGGGAGCCTTTCCCCTAAGATCAGGAACAAGACAGGGATGTCCACTCTCACCACTGCTATTCAACATAGCACTAGAAGTCCTAGCCTCAGCAATCAGACAACAAAAAGACATTAAAGGCATTCAAATTGGCAAAGAAAAAAAAAGAGAGAAAAAAAATTGGCAAAGAAGAAGTCAAACTCTCCCTCTTCGCTGATGACATGATACTCTACATAGAAAACCCAAAAGACTCCACCCCAAGATTGCTAGAACTCATACAGCAATTTGGCAGTGTGGCAGGATACAAAATCAATGCCCAGAAGTCAGCGGCATTTCTATACACTAACAATGAGACTGAAGAAAGAGAAATGAAGGAGTCAATCCCATTTACAATTGCACCCAAAAGCATAAGATACCTAGGAATAAACCTAACCAAAGAGGTAAAGGATCTATACCCTAAAAACTATAGAACACTTCTGAAAGAAATTGAGGAAGACACAAAGAGATAGAAAAATATTCCATGCTCATGGATTGGAAGAATTAATATTGTGAAAATGTCAATGTTACCCAGGGCAATTTACACGTTTAATACAATTCCTAGGGCAGCCCTGGTGGTGCAGCGGTTTAGCGCCGCCTGCAGCCCAGGGTGTGATCCTGGAGACCCTGGATCGAGTCCCACGTCAGGCTCTCTGTGTGGAGCCTGCTTCTCCCTCTGCCTGTGTCTCTGCCTCTCTCTCTCTCTGTGCCTCTATGAATAAACAAAATCTTTAAAAAAATAATACAATCCCTATCAAAATACCATGGACTTTCCTAAGAGAGTTAGAACAAATTATTTTAAGATTTGTGTGGAATCAGAAAAGACCCCGAATAGCCAGGGGAATTTTAAAAAAGAAAACCATAGCTGGGGGCATCACAATGCCAGATTTCAGGTTGTACTACAAAGCTGTGGTCATCAAAACAGTGTGGTACTGGCACAAAAACAGACACATAGATCAATGGAACAGAATAGAGAACCCAGAAGTGGACCCTCAACTTTATGGTCAACTAATATTCGATAAAGGAGGAAAGACTATCCACTGGAAGAAAGTCTCGTCAATAAATGGTACTGGGAAAATTGGACATCCACATACAGAAGAATGAAACTAGACCACTCTCTTGCACCATACACAAAGATAAACTCAAAATGGGTGAAAGATCTAAATGTGAGACAAGATTCCATCAAAATCCTAGAGGAGAACACAGGCAACACCCTTTTTGAACTCGGCCACTATAACTTCTTGCAAGATACATCCACGAAGGCAAAAGAAACAAAAGCAAAAATGAACTATTGGGACTTCATCAGGATAAGAAGCTTTTGCACAGCAAAGGATACAGTCAACAAAACTCAAAGACAACCTACAGAATGGGAGAAGATATTTGCAAATGACATATCAGATAAAGGGCTAGTTTCCAAGATCTATAAAGAACTTATTAAACTCAACCGCAAAGAAACAAACAATCCAATCATGAAATGGGCAAAAGACATGAAGAGAAATCTCACAGAGGAAGACATAGACGTGTCCAACATGCACATGAGAAAATGCTCCGCATCACTTGCCATCAGGGAAATACAAATCAAAACTACAATGAGATACCACCTCACACCAGTGAGAATGGGAAAATTAACAAGGCAGGAAACCACAAATGTTGGAGAGGATGCGGAGAAAAGGGAACCTTCTTACACTGTTGGTGGGAATGTGAACTGGTGCAGCCCCTCTGGAAAACTGAGTGGAGGTTCCTCAAAGAGTTAAAAATAGATCTGCCCTACGACCCAGCAATTGCACTGCTGGGGATTTACCCCAAAGATACAGATGCAATGAAACGCCGGGACACCTGCACCCCGATGTTTATAGCAGCAATGTCCACAATAGCCAAACTGTGGAAGGAGCCTCGGTGTCCATCGAAAGATGAATGGATAAAGCAGATGTGGTTTATGTATACAATGGAATATTACTCAGCCATTAGAAATGACAAATACCCACCATTTGCTTCAAGGTGGATGGAACTGGAGGGTATTATGCTGAGTGAAATAAGTCAATCGGAGAAGAACAAACATTTTATGGTCTCATTCATTTGGGGAATATAAATAATAGTGAAAGGGAATAGAAAGGAAGGGAGAAGAAATGGGTAGGAAATATCAGAAAGGGAGACAGAACATGAGAGACTCCTAACTCTGGGAAACGAACTAGGGGTGGTGGAAGGGGAGGAGGGCGGGGGGTGGGGGTGAATGGGTGACGGGCACTGAGGGGGGCACTTGACGGGATGAGCACTGGGTGTTATTCTGTATGTTGGCAAATTGAACACCAATAAAAAATAAATTTATTATTAAAAAAATAAAAAGCTCAGACTGGTCCAAACCTATAATATTAGGATGGATCATGTGAAGTTGCTAATTTTGGTAGGTCAAAATGGTCAAATGTCAGCAATTTTATATGGTTCAAACTAATACATTTACCAAAGCACTTAGGACTCCTTGTCACTACATAATAAATGATATTCACTAACCCATGCATTTTACATTAAGTGTTAACTCTGAATGGCTTGTATTTGGGAACTTTTCACAGCAGGGTCCAAAATGGTAACCATTAGGTGCCATGCTCCATTGTGGGCAAGAAATCCTTCCTTATTTAAGGATTCAAACTCCCAAATTATTTCCAAGGGCAGTTAAGGTTTCAGAAGGCATGCTCAGTTTCCATAGTGAGACTGGTACAGAAATTTTAAGGCAGGAGTTTAGAAGTGTTGAAATATTTCAGTCTGAATAAAGGTAAGATTCAAGAAAGCATCGTGAAAAAGACATGAACCTGCTTCATAACAACTAATATTTTAAGATGTTTAAGAATACCATTATAGAGACATAGAAAAATATTTTTAAAATAACAGAAATTGAGGTAATCAAGGCATATAAATAAACCTGTCACTGCAGTGACGATGGACTTATGAAGTGGGGCAGGCAAAGGAAAAGGGGAAAAATTCAGGTAAACACTCCAGTATTTACAAACAAATGGTGCTTTTGGATAGCTAAAGTGATAATCTGAATTACAGCATATATTCCAAAAAGGAGTGCTGCTGAGGTGCTTGTATGCCAAAAGGTGATTGGTTAAGCTTGTTCCAGTACTCTTTATGATAATAAGTTATCCTAATGATAATAAAATATGATAATAAAACATGAAAATAAAAATATGGGGACAGGAGGATGTTTAAAGAAAGTGAATATGGCGATCAAACTGTTATTGAGCAAGACCTTAAACCTACTCCTAACTACCAGAAAGTCTTCCGTTACTTAAACATAATCAACATAAGGTAGTGTAGAAGGGAACAGCCAAAGTGAATAGTTTAATTAGCCAAAGGGCAAAGCAGGAGTCGACATTTGCATCTCAATACTGGTCCCTGGTTATATGCTGACCAAATAGAGATGAAGCCCACTGTCAAACCGTATCTCACCAGTTCTAAAATGAATCCCCTTTCCCATGCTTTTTAAAAAAATTAATTAATTAGTTAATTCATGAGAGACACAGGCAGAGGGAGAAGCAGGCTCCATGCAGGAAGCCTGACATGGGACTCAATCCCGGATCTCCAGGATCACGCCCTGGGCTGAAGGTGGCGCTAAACTGCTGAGCTACCCAGGCTGCCTCCCCCTTGTTTTTAATTTTTTTTTTTTTTTTAATTTTTTATGATAGTCACAGAGAGAGAGAGAGAGGCAGAGGGAGAAGCAGGCTCCATGCACCAGGAGCCCGATGTGGGATTCGATCCCGGGTCTCTAGGATCGCGCCCTGGGCCAAAGGCAGGCGCCAAACCGCTGCGCCACCCAGGGATCCCTAATTTTTTTTTTAATTTTTATTTATTTATGATAGTCACACACACACACAGAGAGAGAGGCAGAGACACAGGCAGAGGGAGAAGCAGGCTCCATGCACCGGGAGCCCGATGTGGGATTCGATCCCGGGTCTCCAGGATCGCGCCCTGGGCCAAAGGCAGGTGCCAAACCGCTGCGCCACCCAGGGATCCCTTGTTTTTAATTTTTAAATTTATTTCCCTTCCCCATGTTTTAGGATCTCTGAAACCAGGATGCGTCTCAAATCAATTCCATTTTAGATTTAATGATAAATGGTTAGATAATGGCCACCTTTCTAAAAGTCACTCTGGTCCAAATGAAATCAGCTAAGCATCAGAGAATGTTCAATTTTCTCCATGATTCTATAACAATCACTATTGGGGCCCCTAACTTTGTTACAAAAAAAAAAAAAACTACTGTGTACAATCAAAGCCTTTATAGAGGCAAATCTATGCAGATACAGAAAATATTCAATATATCTTGAACTCCTCATGGAATGGATGCTTGCCACTGGGAAAGTAACTGGAGAAAACCTTACAGAAATTTTTTAAAAAAGACTTATTTAAGAACGAGAGCAAGAAAGAGCAGGGAGGGAGACAAGCTTTAGCAGACTCTGAAGCGTGGAGCTGATGCAGGTTTTAATCCCACAACCCCAAGGTCAGACCCAAGAGTCAAAGGCTCAACTGCCCAACCAAGGGCCCCTTACAGAAATCTTCTGATGAATTTTATTTCTTGTTCTTTTTTCCCCAAAGATTTACTTATTCATTTGAGAGAGAGAGAAAGTGAGAGTGGAGGGAAGGGCAAAGGGAGAGAATCTTAGCCAACTCCTTGCTGAGTGTGGAGCCCAATGCAGGGCTCCATCTCACAACCCATGAGATCATGACCTGAGCCAAAACCAAGAGTCCAATGCTGAAGTGACTGAGCCACCCAGGCTCCCTTTTTTTGATGAATTTTATTAAACAGAGTAAGACTGATGAATACAGAGACTATATGATGAAGAAAAGAAGGCCCTAGGGCTCTGCATTGCCCAATAAGTCATTAATCACATAATTTAAATTTAATCAAAATTAAATAAAGTTATAAAAATTCAGTCGTTCAGTTCCAAGCCACATTCAAGTATTGAGTAGCCACATGTGGCTGGAGGCTACCAAATGGGACATCAGATATATAGAATGTTCCTGTCACTGCAGACACTTCTAGTGGACAGTGCTACTCTAGACTAACATCTGAAGCTGATGTATACCTCAGGTGCAACACTTAGCAATTTTGATTTTAGACAAATTAATGAGCCTCACGAATACTCAGCTTTCTCTTTGGTGAAATGAATATGTAATTGTTATCTTACTCCCCAGGAGGCTGTGAGGATCAGAGTGCCACAAAGAGGTTAGCACAAGTAAGTTCTATCTTTTTAAATGACTTGTACTTTATTAAAGTTACTCTCATCTTTTTTTTTTTTTTTTTTTTTTTAAGAAGGCTCCACACTCAGCACAGGGCCCAAACCCAGGACACTGAGATCAAGAAGCAAGCTGAAACCAAAAGTCAGAAGCCCAACCGACTGAACCACCCAGGTACCCCAAGGTTATGCTCATCTTTTTGCATTTTTAAAAAGATTTTATTTATTTATTCATGAGAGAGACAGAGAGAAAGAGAGACAGAGACACAGGCAGAGGGAGAAGCAGGCTTCACGTAGGGAGCCTGACTTGGGACTCGATCCTGGGTCTCCAGGGTCATGCCCTGGGCTGAAGGCGGTGCTAAACCTCTGAGCCACCCAGGCTGCCCATCTTTTTGCATTTTTAATGTAAACAGGCTCCATGCCAGGAGCCCACACGGGACTGGATCCCGGGGCTCCAGGATCGGATCGCGCCCTGGGCCAAAGGCAAGGCGCTAAACCGCTAAGCCACCCAGGGATCCCCATTTTTTACTGTTTACATCTCAAATTTACACCTTTTTTCCTTTGTTAAAAAAGGGAAAAAAATGCCTTCAGATATTTTTAGCAAACAAATGCCTATAGAAGCAAACTGATAAGCAAAATAAGTGAGGTGGGCTACAGTGGGGCTGCAGCAAACAGAGAACCCATGCTCTGTCTGAACTGCTAGCTAGCTGCTAATCAGTTCCAGCCAATCTCGCCATTCAGGAGCACTGACTCCAAGTAGGCAACTACAATTTTTTTTTTTTGTGGCAACTACAAATTTTTAAAAGAAAGCCAGAGACTGGGGCGCCAGGGTGGTTCAGTTGGTTGAATGTCTGACTCTGGATTTTGGTTCACGTCATGAACTCAGGGTCATGAGACTGAGCCCAGCATCGGGCTCCATGCTTAGCAGGGAATCTGCTTGAGCATTCTCTCTCCTTTTCCTTGTCTTTCCCCCTACACACACACACACACACACACACACACACACACACACACACACACAGACTCACTCTCTCTGAAACAAATAAGTCTTAAAAAAAAAGATTTAGCCAGAAATTTGGCTTTTTATATAAAATGTCCAATTTTTAAATATTAGCAACTAATTAAAAATGTTAGTATTCTTCAGGCAAATTAAACACATTTAGAGGTCACATGTGGCCCATGTCTGCCACTATGTGATCTCTGGTTTCTAAGACCCCCGTGGTAAGCTTCTCCTTGTTCCCATGCCTTAGGATACTCTTACAAATAAATGCACACAATTTACTCCTCACTGCACCTCATAGTAAAATGGAAATGAAATTCACAGTGTCATTTCTCTGATGAGTTGAGATATTAAAAAAAAAATCCTAATTGTTTGGAAAGCTTAATGCCAGAAAGCAAAGCAAAATTTCTTAACTCTCCCAGTAATTTAAAGAGAATCTTTTTTTTTAAATTTTTATTTATTTATGATAGTCACACAGAGAGAGAGAGAGAGAGAGAGGCAGAGACACAGGCAGAGGGAGAAGCAGGCCCCATGCACCGGGAGCCTGACGTGGGACTCGATCCCGGGTCTCCAGGATTGCGCCCTGGGCTAAAGGCAGGCGCTAAACTGCTGCGCCACCCAGGGATCCCTCTCCCAGTAATTTAAAAAAAAAAATAAAGGCTGCACACTCAAAAGTCCATTAAATTTAGAAGCTTCTGTACTGAATATGGAAGCATACACAACTTTTTATTCCAAGCATACTTAACTATATTTTTATGATATACCCACCTTAAGTAACCAGCAGTTGTAGCCTTTTTATTCAGTTGATAATTGAAATATTGTTTCTAATACAAATATGTGGTTTATCACCAACTTGGTATATACTTCATAATTGCATTACAACCCCACTGTGTACTGAATACCACTTATAGTTCAAACTACTTAAGATAAGCACTGTTACTTTCAAGAGAAGATTGGCAGTAATTAAAGGTCTTATTTAATAGTTGTTGGTAACCATGTTTTTAAGGAGGTTTAAAAAACAATAGAAAGCCGTATAGATACATTTAATTTGATAATTGTATTTTATTAATGATATCTATTTTGGATATACACTTTAACTGGGGTTAAAACAAAGATGTGCTAAACTATCACAACGCAATGAAACAGAATGACATGGAAGTGTTTTGTAATTCATCAATGAGAACAGAAGTATCTGTGAACTACATGGCATAAAACTAAATCATATCAGAACACTAATAATAATAATAAAAACAACAATAGTACTTTGCACTTAGAGACCTGCTTTCAGAAGAATTTCAGAGTGCTTTTTAAATACATATTATTTTTCCCTTTTTTAATAAGACAACTAAATCAAAGAGTAATAATGGTTTGCCCATGCCACAAAGTGAGTCAGCGGCAAACCAGGAATAGATTTCCTAACTTGTTCAGTCTCCTGCAATTATATTGTGCAATGATTACTGTTAGAATGTGTCTCACAGGTTACACCCAAGACACAGGTATCACAGGGCCTTACTATTTTTCTCCCAGCCCCAGCCTATTAATAAGAATCGTGTTTACAAACTGACACCGCCATTAGTATGTGTGCCTGCATACTGCTCAACTGAGGGTCCAGAGGGGAGACAAGAGAAGAGCACTTGTGCAAGCCTCTCAGCAGTCATTTACCTCCTGGCCTTTAGACACCTATCTGGAGATGGCCTCTAGATATTTTGAGATAGCATAAAGACTTGTAAAGCAAGCTACCTTTAGAGTGCTGGGAGAAATTCAGAAGACAGCAAGGTCATTAAAGAGGTAGAATTGTACATTACTAGAAAAACCTCAGGCAAAATGGCCAACTCCTGTGGCATGTATATACCTTCTGGAAGGCAGCAAGTAGGCCCGGATAGGGTAAACTTGTAGATTTTTAAGTTAATTCCACTAATATAGTTGGCCATCTGTTTGATCTATATAACCTAAGGGTTTAAACAAATAAATTTCCAGGGTGGAAGTTATGCAATGGTCTGGAGGTGCATTCTATCATAGCCCAACTCTATTAGCAATTACCAGAAAGGAGGTAAATTAAGTTGGGAAGTTGTCTATGTATTGTGAGGGCATGGGCTAAATGTTAGATGAATGTATGGATATACATGGACGGAAAACATTTTGTCATGCAGTTGGAGGGTGTGATAGGAAATAGCAGAAAAAAGAGGATGGAGTCAGAAGAATATTCTATGTCATTCTATAAAAAAACATTTTATGTTGTGATTCCTGGGTGGCTCAGTGGTTGAGCATCTGCCTTCAGCTCAGGGTGTGATCCCAGGGTCCTGGAATCGAGTCCCGCATCAGGCTCCCTGCAGGGAGCTTGCCTCTCCCTCTGCCTATGACTCTGTCTCTCCCTTTGTGTCTTTCATAAACAAAATCTTAAAAAACAAAAACAAATTATGTTTATACTAGGAAGTATTCCAGAAGACATTAATTTCACATGGCATTTATTGGGCTCCTACCATGTGCAAGTTGCCATTAGACATACAGTAATATAGCAAGCACGGTGCTGTCCTCAAAGTTAAGAGCTTTGAGTTAAAGCTTAAGAATTGCAGGAGTTTGGGGGACCAAGAGATAACTTCTAGCTAGGAGGCCTTAAAGGATGAATGGAATACTAACAGGGAGAAACTGGTTTGAGGTGGACGATGCAGGCAGGGGAAACCCAGGAGCTGTGAGTGGTAGCCATCCACGGTGGAGTCAAGACCCACTCAGGGACTGGTGGAGGGTCTAATCTATGAGTGACACAGAGGTGCTGTCTCAATCCTTCTAGGCAAAAAGGGGTGATCTGAAAGCCAACAGTGACTCTTTTCTAGCTCTAAGACCCCAATGCTGGGAAATGGAGCCAGCCAAGCTATTTCTTCTACCTGGATATCTAAGGTCAGACCAACCTATGACCACAGTGCCTAGAGGTGTCCTTCTAATGCTTCCTGGACTATCATCCTGTCCCAGACCTTTCGGGAACAGGGAACAATATGAAACTGCAGAAGGCTGATCTATAGGATCCACCTGGCTAGGCCCAAATATAAGGAGAAAATGACAGGAGGTGAGTAGGGTCCCAGAAATCCCAACTGTGGAAGATGCCTAAATACCAGGGTTGAGTTAGCCTCCTTTTTTTTAAAATATTTTACTTATTTATTCATGAGAGTCACAGAGAGAGAGGCCAAGACACAGGCAGAGGGAGAAGTAGGCTCCCTGCAGGGAGCCCGATATGGGATTCAATCCCAGGACCTGGGGGATCACGCCGGAGCCAAAGCCCCGAGCTCAACCACTGAGCCACCCAGGTGCTCTGGGTTAATCTCTTAAAACTCAATACCCTCCCTGTTACCCCATCCAGTCTTCTCAAGGATTCCCCACCCTCCACGGCAGCCCATTCCTGCTTTTATGATGTAACTTAATGGGGAAAATAACATGTTCTTTATAGCCAATTTTGTTGAAATGCATTTATTTCATCTTCCATTTGCTCATTACCAGAAAACAGTTTCTTCTTACTTACTTTTCCCTAGCCCATTTTTTTTCCTTCACTTTATTCTCAAATGCTATATTAGCTCATATAGTACCATAAATGATTCCTTTATCTAGGAAATAATTCATGTGTTTGACTTCATTTTCCCTTCTACTGTCTATTTAAATTGTTATCTAGATGCCGCCCAATCTCCCTTTCTATATCAAAGTCAAACTTAATGCATATTTGACAAGAAGCAATATTAAAGTTTGAAGAGTTTCACTAACTCTGAGATTCTCAACACAGTGGGTGTGCATCGAAGTCACTGTGGAGGTTGTTAAAATACACAGCCCCAGACCTAATGAATCAGATATCTGGCAGTGACATCTGGACATCTGTCATTTTTAGAAGCGTAAAGAAAAAAAGAAAAAAGAAAGAAGCAAAAAACAACCAAAAGCCATCTTGGTTGTTAAGAAGAAATCTGCTAAAGGTACATGATTTGGGAACTTGGTTTGGCTATCTTCTAGCACACAAACAGAACTAGTTTTTACCCTCTCCCTAGAAAGGAGCCAATAGTTTGTACTGATTGCTGCTTAATATTAATGGAATGTCTGCCAAAGGGATATATCTCAACAAAATGGAAATAATTTGCGGATTATCTGTTTCAATCTCTTCCATTAGCACTAACAATGAAAATTAAATTCATCTTTCCTAATATACCCCATATAAGGAAACTTAGAAGACATATAAGTCATATGTCATAAAACATTTAAGAAAAAAGGAGTTGCCAAGATCAATTTTAAGTTCCTTGAGACCAAGGACCATGCCTTTTTCATACTGTAACTGTTCAGTATGAAGAACAGATCATTTAAAACATGTCTGGTGTTGTGCCAGATGCTGGGGATACAAGTCTGAACAAAACATGGCCAATAAAAACCCATTCAGATATAGCAACTGTAATACTAAGTACTATCATAGTGCTTTGGATAAAGTGTTATTGTTAGAAGTAGAAAAATCAACTGATGTTTACTGCATATTTACTATGTGCCAGGCACTGTTCTAGGCATTTAACATATCATCACATTTTGATGTTATCCTTTTTAATTTAATGCCCTATTTGGCAGGTGTTATTCTTGTGCAAGTTGTAGAGACAAGGCAGGAGAGGAGTTAGCTCTGTACCTTAAGATTACTTATTTAACAAGAGGTAGAAAGCCAAAAGTTGAACTGGCTCTTCTGGCTCCAGGGTGTGGGCTTGTAACTACCCCTATGTATCTATCGCCTGTCAGGAGCCCTGGTCAGTGCCCTTGGTGCTCAACAAATGCTGGCCAAAAGAAGGAAGGGAGGATGAAAGGCAGGGAGGAAAGAAGGAAACAACAAAGATTTACAGAGTGCTTATACCGTCTGAACCCCTACTTCCTAAGACTCCTGAACATTATAGGCTAAAACCTCTGCGTGTTTCTATGATTCTTTAAGCTCAGGCAAAAAACCATCATTATCCTTCCCTCCACTTCAGTAACAGGATCACAAGTTAGGTTTTCACAGTTAACCCTTAAACTGATCCCTTTACTTCTCTCTTCCTTTAGTTCCTATGAGCTTATATCATTTGGGAATCCAAAGGAAAAATGGCATTCTCCAGATATTGCTTCCCTTCCAAGATTTCCCACATGCCCCAGCAAGTTACAGTGACACTCTGCTGCAATGAGGAAGGTATTTCCTTCAAATTAGGTGAAAAAGAGAGGCAAATCTAAAAAAAAAAAAAATCCCAGGTTGAGAGAAGTAAAAAGTTTCCTAATTCAGGGCTAAAGGCTGCTGCCAACAGCTTTTTTTTGTTCCCAAAGATCAGCACACAAAAGTTTCACAGAGCTGGAGGGAAAAGAGTTGGATGCTAAGTTGGGGGGTGGGTATGGGGGTGAGTGTGATTAGCATCATTCCTTTGGGAGCAGTAAAAAAATAACAAAACCCCTATAAAAGAGATGAGCAAGTCAGCTGTGAAAGGAATGACCCCTCACATATAGGGAAAGCAATTTGCATCTACAGATCTCATTGGTATAAACGACCTCCTTCAAAGAGTGAAAACCTCAATGGAAAGCCACTATATACCCATGAAAGGCCTTGCCGGCTATTTGTTGAGCTGTATACAGACTAACAAACAGGAGTGGTTAACCTGGCGCACCATGCACTATAGAGATATTTTTTTTTAAGTAGGCTTAGTCAGCTAATCTTGTTGAGATTTCTCTCATACTACTGATTTCTTATTCTCAAAATAAATTAAGAGGCTTCATTCAAAATTCCCTGTGGTCTACCAGCTTGAGTTTGTTGGGTGTCTTTGATTGTCTCTTGTCTTTAGATTCCCTGCCTTGTCTCTTTAGATTTTGCTGTGCCCTTTGGTATTTCCCGTTAGTCCATGTCTGGAATAGCTAATTACATGGTAGCATAATTCCCACCCGTACAACAAGGAATAGCAGAACCTTGCTAATTCACACCAATGACTGAAAGACTCCTGTGTAAGTTACTGAATTATGCAAATGAGCAATAAGTGAAGAAAGATGATTCAAAATTGTATTTCATTCATTTATTTTGACAAGTGTAGTTTAGTCTTAATTATTTTGAAAATTTCTTTGTAGCATACTAATAAATTTACTGTGGCACATTTGTTAAATGTGATAAAGCCTTCACTAAGAGAGACCAAAGCATGCTCTGCTGAATAATTTCCTGTACACAGACTCAGGTGCAGACCCTCTCTTTTATCTTGGATTTTACTGACTTATTAGCATCTATAATATTTTAGGTAAGACAATATATAATCCACCAATAAAACAGGAATTATTTCAGCAGCAAACATGTACTTTACGAATAGGTCCTGCATATGTCTAAACATTCACCATGACATTAGTAAAAAAAAAATAATAATAAAAGAAAAAAAAATTAATCATGCTTCAAGTAAAACATTTTTATATTGTATGGTCATAGTGTTAATAGGACTTTAGTTTTCTCTTCTAAATAAAACTAGTTCAGTTTGTCATTCATCTCTTTTAATTCCTATTTCTGTTTTGTTTTGTCTTGCCATACTTCTTTCTTTCAAAGTTAAAGACATCTGTTTTAAGATAAGTGGATATATCACAGTATGTAACATTTTCATGTCAAAATACTTACATTATTATATTCTGAGTTAAATTATTTAAGATTGGAAAACATTTTGATACACTTCTGACAGATGTATCCTACAGGATGGAGTCAACTTCTTTCAAAGCACCACCACTGGTTACGATGGGGAGTGAAGAGACAAGAGCCTCTCAGCTTCCATTCCTTGGGTTTAAAGCTTCACAACAACCAGCCTTTTAACAAGCACTTTTTGACCAAATCTCCAATTCAGATACCTTTTAAAATCATCACGCATTTGCCAAATGATGTTCTTTAATTTGTAAAAGCCAGATAAGCGATAGAGCACTCAAAGAATAGCAAGAAAGACAAAACTTCATCTCAAACCACATGCAAACCACATGCGTGCACCTGTGCATGTTACAATGTCACCCGTCTGTCTTCGAGGGGGAGCTCAGGTTCCACCCCCACCGGGAACTTTCCTGAGCCATTCCTGTGTAGTAGCCATTTGCCCTCAGGCTTACGTTTCTCTACTGGTTTAAGGGCAGCTGCGACACAGCAGAAAGAACACTGCGCTCTTAAACTCTCCAGCTTTGCTACTCACCAGGGTCATTTCACCAATTTCAGGTTGTTTTTCCGTCAGAAAAATGTCAACTACTCTACCTAATGGGAAAAGTAAAAACTAAGAGATGTGAACGTTTTCTGCAACAAGTTCTATAAAAAGTAGCTGTTTAGAGGGGTGAATACATGAATAAAAAAAGGATCACAAGTATTATTACCTCTAAAGTGGGACCCAGGTCTTGCTTATATTTGTGCCCTTTACACACCACACGAGGAAGAATCTTGGGGGCAGCGCGTGAAGGAGAGAGAAACAGAGAAAACCAGACTTACACACAGACCTGGTTTTATGATCCTATTTTTGAGTGTGGTTCCACAATAATTTTTTTTAATTTTTTAATTTATTTATGATAGTCACAGAGAGAGAGAGAGAGAGAGGGAGAGAGAGAGAGGCAGAGACACAGGCAGAGGGAGAAGCAGGCTCCATGCACCGGGAGCCCGACGTGGGCGCCAAACCACTGCGCCACCCAGGGATCCCTCACAATAATTTAACACAACGAAAGCACACGAGTATCTAATATTAGCCAGGAAACCTATCTTTTTGTGAGCACAGCTGGTTAAAACCTTAAGCTCTACAGGATAGTGCTAAGGCTAGCAGGTTCACAGACTGAGGGGGAAAAAGGTTTCCCAGGACATTTACATGGGCAGAATGCAATAAAAATTAATTCAACTGAGCTCAGTGCAGGATGCTAATTTCATCTAGTCACCGTCCTATCAGCCACAAGGTAAGAGAATGCTGATGGACGTGAATAAATTCGTAACAACTACAGGAAGAACTCCTCTAAGAATGAGTCAAATTGATGATGGGTTTTCCCTGTATATGAGGGGTAGCATCTATTATACGGACATGACAGTACAGCCTAAAATTATACATGAGGATTGACTAATCATGTGTAAATCAACAACAGATCTGGGCCTGGGGCAACTGGGTAAATGAAGCCATCACAAGGACACAAACTTCAAAAGTAAAGGTAATTATGAAAAATTTAAAGAATTATGGAGGGTAATGAAAACACATGCCAATTTACATGAAAAACAAAAAAGCTAAGCAAAGCAAAACAACCCAGACCATTTAAACATTAAGTCAGTTTAAAAATTAAGTCTGCATTGTAGTCAGAAGGATAAAGACTAAGCAAAAACATTTAACTTTTAACCATTAAAGACTATTCTGGTATGGCATATGCAACGGATAGAAACCAAAACCAAAGCAAAATACCAAGAAAATGCAGGAGAGGTAATTCCTATCTCACTGGAGGGAGTATAAGCATTCTGAGAAGAAATGTTACCATGATCGAGTTAAGACAATTAAGAAATGGAGACATTAAATTCAGGGCTAGGTCAATGAGCAACGATGCCCAAGAGGAAAAGAGTATGCAATTTATTTTTTTTTAAAGATTTTATTTGAGACAGAGAGTGAATAGAGGAGCAGAGGGAGAGGGACTAGCAGACTCCATGCTGAGCAGGGAGCCCAACGTGGGGCTCAATCCCATGATCCTGAGATCATGACCTGAGCCGAAACCAAGAGTCAGATGCTTAACCAACTGAGCCATCCTGGCAACCCAATAATAATTTTAAATTATTTAAAAATAATCCCAAACTATTAGAGAAAAATACAAGTCAGACCAAATCTACTTAAATCCCAAATATCTCTGAGAGCATGAAACAATTATGCATGACTACATATCCTCTAATTTACTTGAAGCAAGTGGGGCTGGTGTTTTCTTATCTCTTCACGGACTTTTTTTTTTTTTTAAAGTCACATTTATTACAAATTTGAGCTGGTATAAAAAGGACACAAAGTCAGTAACTGATAAAACCACAGAGTGCTTCGTTAGAAAGATTTAAGAAAAAAAAAGGAATGTCATCTGCTTCTAAGACTACAGACCTTTCAATGTTGAAGGTTACATTTTTAAAATAAGTAACTGATTATACATTGTAAGTAGCTGATCCAATACATTTCCGGTGAAAAGCACTAATTTTGAGGGGAAAATTTAGTATAACTATATCTAACCCCAATTGCTTTAAGTCATGTTATAACAGATTATTATAGATGTTACACAAATACTGATAATTTAATATTCCTGAAACTTACAGTACATTCCATCATGATACTTAAAGGATCTACTTTCTTCTCTGCCATGAGTATTATAAGCCCTTCCTCCTAATTAATCTGCAATTAATTCAACCAACCTCCAATTAGTCTTCTACAACATTACCCTACTCAGACAATAAAGCAGTCTCTAGACTGGGTTTTAAACCTGGGCTAAAATAGACTCCTACAGACCAAAAATGGTTCCGGGATTTCTCTTTGTAGTGTAATTTAGATGTCATATCTAATTTGCTGTCATGACTATTGTTTCACTGTGCAATTTGTATGTCGTTTTGAATGGTAAAGGCATCATGGCTTTATTGAATTAAACCTGTCTTTATTTAGGGTCTGATGTTACATGTTTGTGTGTATATGTTTATGTCTCAAAAGCTGCTTTTGACATCAAGCAGTGGTAGAAAAAGATTATGCTTTTTTGATATGTTTTCTCCCATCTCAGTAAATATAAACACTAACTGGGAAAAACAGCCCTCTTCAAACTAAAGAAACAATTTTAAATAATAATGATGACATTATTATTATTTTGCTTTGAAAAACAGAGATCACTAAATAAGCCATTCACATTAGAGAATTATAGAAGGCCTGGCTGTTTTGTGATCTGAATTCCTTCATTCTCAATTCTATTAATCAATTCTTTCCTAAGGAAAAAAAAACTCTGCCCTTTCCATTGACAGTTTTTGGGATACCTACCACAAACACAAGATGTTATTTTTACAACTCCATAATCACTAAGAAATTCAAACACTCCCTGGCTTTAACTCCTAAGGAACAAAGGCCATCTTACTTATATCACAATACTCAGTTTCATGTTGGTCGGTCTGTAATTGTCCTTCTTGTCCTGGCCTGTGCGTTCAAGTTCTAAACTGAAGTCCAAAACTGAGATTCAACATTGAAAGCCTTCCAGTAGACCACTGGAATAGCCTTTTAAATAATTTTTAGTGCATGAAATTTCATAAAGTTTTTACTAGATAATTACACTTCCTGATTTTGTAATTAGTGGAAGTACATGCAATTACATAATAATTATGATAGTAATTACGTAATTAAGATGTATAATTATGTAGTAAAAAACATCATGGAAATAAAACCATCTACTGTGTAAGCACAATACATTTTAAAAGTAAATTCGCTAGCTCGACTGTTTAAAAATACTTTTCTTCAAAATAAAGTGATTAGCTCACATTATGGTCTAACTGCCTGAAAATTGTTTAATATTTTTTTCCTTCATTGATGATAGAGGTATATTTTTAAAAAGTACACGAAAAAAATCTTACCGGATTTTACCTACCCTCAACACTCAAAAAATGAAAATGTTTTGCAAATGAGACCATCAACCACAGAATTGTCACACAGATACCATACTGCAACCTCAGTGCTCTCATTTGCACTGCTGTACTTACTACTACAAAAGGGACAAGAAACCAGACCATTAAAAAGATGTAACAGGAAAGGATTTTATAAAACAAATAACATATCTGTTCTCATAGCATGCCTGTAAGTCCACATGTACATAAAAGTGCAAAACATTAAGTGCCTATTTACAGAAATGGGCTCAAAGAAAAGGAACGTTATCAGAATTCTCAAGTTTGCTGCTCAAATATATGGCAACTATTTTTTTTATATGGCAACTTTCATATAGTACTTTAGCTATCCTAAAGATGACAGAAAATGTACAGAGACCAAGACACTTTCACTTACGAGCAAAGCAACTATGGTGACAATTTCCCGGAAAATGTAGTTTCTCCTCTATCACATTGCAAAGTTATCTTTAGTTAAAAAAAAAAAAAACTAAATAGGCAGTACTGAGAGAGAAAAACAAAGCAGTATGAAACTCCATCACGCTGCCACTGGAAAATATCAATGTTGTCATTCTTGCACTGAGTATAAAAATCGAAGAGAAAGCAACGTAAGGAAAAGTAAATTCCAAAGTAAACTTTTTGGTAGCAAAACATAAGAAATAGAATCTTGTTTTCATGGCCAAAAAATTCTAGTTCAATGCCCTGAAGTCTTGACAAACATGCTAGACCAATGTTGTAATGAGGCCCAGAATGTGGCAACTGGGTGTCACTCTGGGCACATGCAGAATGGTCCTTAGATGAAGTGAGGGGAGAATTGCAGTCCTGTTCTTTTACAAGCCACTGGGCTTGAGAAGCTGAAAGCCATTTTGAAAATCTTAATTTACTTCTCCTTTACTTTTCTTACTTAGTTAAAAAGAAACAAGGTGGAAAACTCTTGCTTCCTTGCTTTCCTTCCCCTTTCTCTTTGCCCTCGTCACGACAATACGTTTTTTAAGCTTAATTACAAAATATATTTCAAACGACCAGGCTGTCATGCCAATTCTACTTTAAATCCAGGCAGGCCTCTGTAGTCTGCATACTTGTCATTTTAAAGTTTTCCCAAAAGGACTGCCCTAACCAATGGAAGAAGAAAGTGGAAGTAGGCTTTAGTTGTTAAGAGAGAAGAGCAGAGTGTCTCCTCAGTGCTTCTTAAACTTGAATGTGCCTAGGAATCACCTGGGAATCTTGTTAAAATGCAGATGCTGATGCAGAAGGTCTGGGGAGGACCTGATATTTTTGCATTTCTAACAAGCTCCCAGGTGATGCCTATGCTGCTGGTATACTGATCATATTTCGAGTAACAAGGTCTTCAATTTGACATGGGAAAAAAAATGCACGGAGAAAAGGTGGATTTGGGTTCTTCTGTATGGTATTTTCTCCCTCAACTGCTGAATACTTACTTCAAGTTCTGTAAACTATTTGTAAAATTTCAGTGTTTATAATTTGTTTCTGGTTTTAAAATCAGTTACAGGCTCAGATTATATAATTTAGAAGGTATATACCAGTATAAAGGAGAAAGAATGATCTCTAATCCACCCAGAGAGGATAAGTGTGAACAATTCCAGGGTTGCTTACTAATTGTTCCTCCTTGCACACAAGCCACAAATTAGTATCATAATAGTCACTACTCAGTGTTGGACTTTAACATATTGTTAGCATTTTCCTAAATCATTAAAGATTAAAACTATGTCATGTTTAATAACATCAGCAACAACCCTCCTCAGAAGGTCAGAGATATAACTACTTTTTCTACTACCAAAATTCTCTATGTGTTTCTACAATCACTTCATAAACAGAGAGCTAACTATGTTCTGAACTGCCACACTAGTCTATGATAAAAGTTTACTTCAACTAATTAAAGGGATAGTTAAAAAAAAAAAAACAAACCCTCGGGTCATTTTTTTATTTGTAAGAAAACAAAACAAAAGGAAAATGGAGTTTGTATGTTACCCATTTCAAAATCTATTTTTCTTTATCTTTTAAAGATTTTATTTATTCGAGAGAGAGAGAGAGAGAGAGAGAGAGAGAGAGAGAGAGAGGCAAAGGGAGAAAACAGGCTCCCCGTGGGGAGCCTGATGCGGGACTAAATCCCAGGACCCCAGGATCACGACCTGAGTCAAAGGCAGATGCTCAACCACTGAGCCACCCAGGTATCCCCCAAAATCTATTTTTCTAAAAATAACTTTTTTCAACCATTATAAAAATATAATTTAAAGAAGAGTGGATTGTTTTGTGCTTTACCTATTATTAGTTATTAAAAAGAAAAGTCTCATCTCTAAAATTTGACAATTTTTTCAGGAGGATAACCCATGGGCTTAAAAAAGTGATACAAGAAGAACTAGACCAGATGGTCTGACACAGCCTTCTTTTTAATGCCTTGCAAAGATTTAACAAAGTAAATTCTAAGACTGTCAACTGGCTTAGAGAGGACTCCAGGGGCTCTTTGCTACTTTTATTTCAGTACTTCCAGCAATAATAAAAACTCTTCAGCTTTCACTTCAGCAGTTCAGGAAAATAGAGGAAATTCTCAACATTGAAAAGGGATCTGTCCTGAGACCCTCAGAAATCTCCAAATTCCCAAAGATACTAAAGCATATAATTTCTTCCATAAAACTCTGATTTTCTTTTTTAAAAAAGATTTATTTATTCATTGAGCGAGCAAGCGAGCAAGAGAACAAGCATGCAGAGAGAGAGGGAGAGGCAGACTCCTCACTGAGAAGGGAGCCTGATGCGGCTTGATCCCAGGACCCCCAGGATCATGACCTGAACCAAAGGCGAACACTCAACTGACTGAGCCACCCAGGCGCCCTAAAACTCTAATTTTCTTGCTAAAGAAAAACACATCACTTTTTAAGATTCTTACACTTTTCAGTACTAGCTGTTGTCTCTCTTTGGGTCTTCATTTTCTATGAAGTAGCACAATTATTATTACATTTCATGAGTGTAACTGTTTAGCTGAGGGTGAGCAGAGAACAGGACCCTGTGGCAGTGTGGGTGAGGAGCAGTCAGTTTGGCTCACTTACTAGTTAAGTGACTTGACATTCTTTTGATTCAATTCAAATTTGGCATCAGCAAAATGAGATACAATGCACTTCAGTATAACGTGCAAAGAGTTGAAACAACAAGATATTAAGTCTGAAAATGTCAAGGAACTTTAGTTACATTAATTTACTGGACACTTGAGTCAAGCCAAGCAATACAGGAAGATTTAGAGTTTTTAATGCACATTGCCCTCCATTCATAGACAGAATTACTTCCTAGGACTAATTGCTCCATATCCTTGAAATTGATAGCATGGTCTTATTTTCTACTAACAATTCATTCAAAGAAAATTTAGTGAGCTGCCCCCAATGGGCAAAGTGCAGATGAACAAGATACAACCTTCTGCCTCATGAACTCAGTGGAAGAGAATGTCAAATCAAACAATTCAGGGTAAGTCCTGTGAGAAGGGCACTTAAAGGGTATGATGGGAATGCAAAGGAAAGCAGCCTGTATTACAAAACTCAATTTCTTCATCAATATAATGGGGGATAATCCTCTGCCACCTCATGGGGCTGTTGTGAGGACCATGAAAAGGGAAGTGAGTGTGGTATATCACCTTGCTGACAGGAATGGAGGAGTAGAGCAACCTTAACAGGCAGGCCCTAAACGAACAGGACTGGTGTCCTTGTAGGAAAAGATTAGGACAGAGATGCATACAGAGGGAAGACCATGTGAAGACAGGGAGAAGATGGCCCACGGAGAGGGGCCTCAGAAGAAACCAACTCTGCTGACACCTTGATCTCAGAATTCTAGCCTCCAGAAATGTCAGGAAATACATTTCTGGGGCAGCCCAGTTGGCTCAGTGGTTTAGTGCTGCCTTCAGTCCAGGGCCTGATCCTGGAAACCCGGGATTGAGACCCATGTCAGGCTCCTTGCATGGAGCCTGCTTCTCCCTCTGCCTGTGTCTCTGCCTCTCTCTCTGTGGGTCTCTCATGATGAAATAAATAAAATCTTAAAAAAAAAGAAATACATTTCTGTTGTTTACGCCACCCAGTCTGTGGTACCTTGTTATGTCAGGCATTGCAGATTAATACAGAATCCTACTACAAACAGCTGACAGAGAGTAAGAGGAAATAAGCAACTGGAAAGAGAACGGGAATAGAAAAAAAGGTTTTGTTTTGTTTTAGGAATATGGTAAAATCAAACACTAAAGTGAAAAGGCAATTTATGCTCAAGAGAATAAAAAGGAAAGCCACAGAATGAGGGCAAATATTTGCAAAAGATCTATCTGATAAAGGACCATTATCCGAAATATACAAAGAACCCTCTTTTTTTAAAAAAGGGGGGAGGGGCAGAGGGAGAGAATCTTAAGCAGGCTCCATGTCTAGCATGGTGTGCACCGAGGCTCACTGAAATATACAAAGAAATCTTAAAACACAACAATAAAGAAAAACAATTAAAAAATGAGCCAAAAAAATGAGCCAAAGATACCTCAGCAAAGAAGATATACAAATGGCAAATAAGCATATGAAAAGATGTTCCACATCACACGCCGTCAGGGAAATGCAACTTAAAATGAGGTACCAGGGCACCTGGGTGACTCAGTTAAGTGTCCAACTCTAGATTTCGGCTCAGGTCATGATCTCAGGGTTGTGAGATCTCAGGTGGGAGACCCCATGTCAGGCTCCTCAATGGGCATGGTGCCTGCTTGAGATTCTCTTTCCCCCTCTGCCCCCTCTCTTAAAAAAAAAAGATTCCCTCCACCCCCTTTCAAAAAAAAAAACAAAAACAAAACAACTCCACAATGATATAACATTACATATCTACTATGAGGTTAGCCAAAATTTGGAACACCAACAACACTAAATGCTGGTGATGATGTGGAGCAACAGGAACTCTCATTTACTCAGTGGGAATGCAAAATGATAAAGTCATTCTGGAAGTCAGTTTGTCAGTTTCTTACAAAAGTACACATACTCTTATCACATGAGCCATTAATCACAATCCGATATTTACTATTTACCTAAAGTGGTTGAAAACTTATGTCCACCTAAAAATCTGCCTGCATATAAATGCTTATAGCAGCTTTACTCAGAACTGCCAAAACTTGGAAACCAAGGTATCCTTCAGTAGGTGAATTGAAATATAAAATGTGGTACATCCAGGGGCGCCTGCATGGCTCAGTTGGTTGGGCATCCAACTCTTTTTTTTTTTTTAAAGATTTTATTTATTTATTCATGAAAGACACACAGAGAGAGGCAGAGACACAGGCAGGGGGAGAAGCAGGCTCCATGCAGGGAGCCCGATGTGGGACTCGATCCCGGGACTCCAGGATCACGCCCTGGGCCGAAGGCAGGCGCCAAACCGCTAAGCCACCTAGGGATTCCCGGCATTCAACTCTTGATGTTGGCTTGGATCATGGCCTTGGGGTTGTGGGATCAAGCCCCGAATCAGGCTCCATACTCAGTGGAGTTGTCTGCTTAAAGATGGTCTCCTTCTACCCCTCCCCACACTCACATTCTCTCCCTCTTTCTCAAATAAATAACTAAATCTTAAAAAAAATAAATTCTTAAAAATGTGGTACATCCAAATAATGGAACATTATTTAGCACCAAAAAGACAAGTCATGAAAGTCACATGAAATTCAAGTCATGAAAAGACACAGAAGAAACTTAAAAATGCATCTTACCAAGTGAAAGACACCAACCTGAAAAGGGTATATGCTATGTGACATTCCAGAAAAGGGAAAACAATAAAGACAGTAAAAAGATCAGTGCTTGCCAAGGGTTAGTGGAGAAGGAGGGCTAAGTAGGGTGAGCACAGAGGAATGTGGGGCAGTGAAAGTAAACTGTGATACAATAATGGTGGATACATGTCATTGTGGGTTTGTCCAACACACATCCAACACCAAGAGTGAACCCTAAGGTAAACTGTGGACTGTAGATGATAATGCTGTGTCAGTGTAGCTCCATCAACTGTTAACAAATGTGCCACTCTGGTGGGGCATGTTGACAATGAGGGAAGCTGTGCCTGTGTGGAAGCAGGAGGCACACAGGAAATCTCTGTACCTTGCATTCAATTTTGCTGTGAACCTAAAAGTACTCTAAAGAATAGTCTGCTAAAAACAAAGGTGGTTAGAGGCTCCCTTTCTTTGCTTCCCTAACCGTCTGACTAGATTGGTGGTTTATCACATTGCTGCTGAATCTGTCTCTGATAAACTGTAAGCTCCTCTAGAGCAGGGAACACTGGCCATCTTAGTTCCTCTACCATCTGGGATAGTATTCAACACATAAGTGAAAATATGCATGTACTGTTTTTAGCATTGTTGAATATACAAAATAAAGTTCAGGTGAGAAAACTAAGAGATTCTTTTTGCTCCTGCATTTTTAAGCAGACTTAAGTTAGACAAGTAGGACAACATTTGAATAGATTCACGTCTCCCCCAAACTGTTCACTTATCCCTACTCAGGCCAAAGCCCCATGGGATGAAGCAGTCAAATGGGACCATTATGTGATGCCATTGTGGAAATGGATTTTTACTTCATACATTGCCACTATGTTTCTCTAAAACTGCCTTTGGATCTATTATGCCATCTGTGTAACATTCTGGAGTAGTTACAATAATAAAGCCAAAGTCCCACAGAAATAAGATTTTAAAAATGTTATGTAGTTACAGTGACTATGCAGTAAACACTTCACCAAAGTGAGTAACAGTCCTTTAGCATTTTAAAGATAAGGAAAAATACCAAATGGGGTTAATTCACATTATGGACTAATGGTCTGTAAATCTTCGTTTGAAAGCAAAGCACAGGAAAAAGCTTTGACAAGAACTACTTTTTACCATAAAAATAAACTTCTTTCAAATAATTTGTGATTTTTCCAAGTCAAATGGCCAAGATTCAAATAAGAATTAAAACCATCATCCAGTTACAGCTCTTAAAATATGGACTTTACAAGGGGAAATGGTAAAACAATCTTAGTCAAAGAAATGTTGCTAAGTACTGAGAGTAAAGAAGAGTCTATAGGAAATACTTCACAGGCCAGGTCCAGGGCACTTGTTGAGAGCAATACTTAAACTCCATTCTCAATAATGTAACTGTGTGTAATGACTGTCACTTTTCACAGGACTTCTGATGTAACATTTACTGGTGTTCTGGCCTTAGTCCAAACTGAATAAATATATTTGCCCTCTGGATCCCATAGATTTTCAATTCAATATTTTTGAGAGGGGGTGAGAGGCAGAGGGAACAGGAGAGAGAATCTCAAGCAGACTTCCCACTGAGCACCAAGCCTGAAGCAGGGCTCAATCTCACCACCCTAAGATCATGACCTGAGCAGAAATCAAGAGCTGGACTTAACTGACCAAGCCACCCAGGTGCCCCACCCCAGCTGACACTTAAAGGAGAGCTTATCAAATGTCACTTGTCAGGAAAACCTCTGCTCTTGGAATATAGATAAGCATAACCTAGTGTTTCAGTTTAAATTCCCTACTAACAAATACCCTAATACCTCTTAACATTACTGGGTGTCCTGAAAATGCCCTGAGCAGGTAAATTTCAACTAATCCACTCATTCCTAAAGTGCTACTTATGAATAATAAAAAGAAGGAAGCTCAAAGGAAAAATAGTTTCATAAATAAAATAAAAGGTTCTTGGAACATTTCATGAAGTTTCTTTGGTGACACATACATTTAATATCTTTCTCTTAGGAAAACGAGTGGGAAGTATCAGTGAGGGTGACAGAACATGAGAGACTCCTAACTCTGGGAAATGAACAAGGGGAGGTGGGCAGGGGGATGGGGTGACTGGGTGACGGGCACTGAGGAGGGCACTTGACAGGATGAGCACTGGGTGTTATGCTATATGTTGGCAAATCGAACTCCAATAAAAACATATACAAAAACAATCTTTCTCTTATTTTCTTTAGCCTTCTGACATGTAAAAGAACCTGTCAATAACTCACATGAAGTACCATTATGACCCTGAGCTCTTGGATAGTGTACTTATTAGAAGCAAACGACAAAAAAAGCATCCCAACTTTTAAACTTGTGAAATAGAACTACAATAAATTGTGAGGGTATAGATACTGCCAACACTTCTCCCCTTTTGCCGAGCAAGAAGCTTCTGGGTAGCTATTCTAGTCCCTCTTATTTTGTGGGAAAGCAACATACATTCCCCAAAATAACCGGACTAAGTCTCTGGTGACTTTCCAGATCATTTCTATATGTCTCCAAGAGTCAACGGACTTTTTGAAAATTGCTACTCATGGAAGACTGATTCAGCCACCTCAGGTACAAATTCTGGAAATGCCTGGAAGAGAAGTCCATCCCCTTGGAGTCTAAGATATCTAGGGAACAATCTGAAATAGTTAGATTCAGAAAGAAGTAAAGGGGGAGCAACTTCTAATATATACTGATACCCAGGAAGAGGTAATAAACCAAGTAGAAACAAATGTACTCATCGGAGAATCTGTACATAATTCTCTCAACTCATAATGTCTTTAAGGAAAGGTCTTTAGGGGCAAAAGAGAAAAAAGCTATTAGTGATACTACAGATTAACATGGGCCATGAATAGAATTTCAAAAACTCAGTTATTAATGAAATAAAAAATTTTTTCTTCACATCACATAAATTTTACTAATTCAGTGAGAATGTGCTGTGGAGATAGCCCAAGCTCTTGGTGAACATCTAAAAATAAGAAACTAAAAAAAAAAAAATAAAAAATAAAAAATAAAAATAAGAAACTAATATTTGAACTAAATCCTCCATCAGTCAGTAAACTGTTTTATATCCAAGGACAGCAAAATCAGTTAAGTCAAGACCTTTAAAAAATAATTTTAGCCTATCTTGTAGATGGAAAAAACGGGTCACTTATGACTAGAACTGAAAACAGTTAAGACCAAATCAAGGGCAGCATGGAGATTCCTACAGGAGGAAATCCAGCAGTATTTGTAGGTTTCTTTATGTCCTTAAGGTTACCTCCAGTCTTAATAGTGACCAACAAAATGCTGGATCGATATTCACTGACAACATAAATACTCTGCAGGTAACTAATAAGAAAAATGTGTAAATTTGCCTTTTTTAGTTTTTACAGGTCATAGAAAAGTTGTCAGTGTGATTTTCAGGTACGAAAAAAAAACATGCACTTGTCATGACATTTTCAAATACTCTGTTATGTAACAAAGCTTTTCCCAGACCCATTAAACTCCACAGTGCCTTCAAGTCTTGTGTGAAGGTTATAGGCAGCACCCAATCATCTAGGTGAAGGTGCAGATATGCTCTCTTACGATGGAGTCAATAAAAGAACTCCACCCCATGCTTCTCTTTCAAAACGAACCTAGGCTTTTAGTGAACAGCAGAGACACACTCCAGGTCTATTTTTTTGTGGTAATGTCTGGTTTTTGTAGGTCCAACGATCACGTTGCCTATGCTTACTTTATTACAATTACTAAACTCTATAGAAAATAGCATTTTCAAAATATAGCATTTAAAGAGTCCTTTTTGTACTGTTCCTCCCCCAAAGCCCTGCTTTAATAGAGAACAATGTGAGACAGGCTGTGGGGACGAAAGCCGGGGATTCCTATACCACCGCCCCTCATGCAAGGGAAGCCTGTGCTCACAAGGGCCCCCACGGCCTGCTTCCGAGACAGAGGTATGATGCTGTGTGAACAGCCTGACAGTAGGTCTGGCTTTTATGATGCAAATTTCCACTTTAAACTCAAAGGTAATTACAGTATTTTAACGTACCTTTCTCCTGATCAGTACTAAGTTTCTCCAGTGCACAGTCCACATCAAAAATGTACCGGTAAAAGCACAGCTGGGTGTACAGGGACTTGTCAGAATACTGCAATAGAACAGAAAATAAATGAATACTACTATTGGTGAGAGGAGCGATGGAGATCACTCTCAACAGAGTATATTCCCTAATCTCAATTTCTATATCAAGCAACTTTTTTTTAAGAAGGGGGGGTGAATAAGAAGGAGAGAATCATACTAATGATTTGTCCCCTCATATAGCATACATACCTTTCATAATTCATAATAAATCCTGCCACTTCGATCACAGATTACTACTTGCGAAGCTG
>NC_049260.1:20519026-20541526 GCF_011100685.1 Canis lupus familiaris | reverse complement strand
TGTGGAACTTGCCTGAGATTTTCTCCATTTCTCCCTGCTCCCCCACCCCAACTCCAGTCGAACACTTGCATGCTCACTCGCTCTCTGTCTCTCTCTCTCACACACACACACACACACACACACACACACACTCCCACTAGTAACCCCACCATCTACCAGAAAGAGCTCAAATCATCAGACCTACTCAAGAGGTCTCTGCATGCCCTTCTAATGCCAACCAGGCCCCACACCTGCCTCACTCCTTACCATTGCCTGCTCCAGGCACACAGGCCCTGTGGTCCTTCCCTCCTCTGCACGCTGGCGCAGGCAATTCTGCCCCTCCTGGCAGGCCTATCCTCCCAGCCCTGCCTAAATTGATTTCTATCTACCTCATCAGACCTTACAGTCATCACAGTTCCTGGGGAGCCTGTCAAACCTCTAGCATTTGGTTTGCTCACTTTCTACCCGACAAACCCAGTTGCCTCTCCTCTAGGTCCCAATAGTTTAGCACATCCCTCTGGCCTGGAGATCACACTCCAGGTAGTCCTCAGTTTTTTTATTATAAGATTTTATTTATTTACTCATGAGAGACACAGAGAGAGAGGCAGACACAGAGACAGAGGCTCCCCGCAGGGAGCCAGAGGCGGGACTCGATCATAGGCCCTGAGCCAAAGGCAGACACTAAACTACTGAGCCATGCAAGTGCCCCAGTTCTCACTGTTTTTGATCATCCTGTACCTCCTAGGATGTGTGCTCCATAGGGCAGGGACTCTATGTATTCCCCTCTGCACTGCTGGTGCCAAGGCCGGAGCCGGGAATATAGATGGGCCTCAATGAATGTTTGTGAAAGAAAGGGATTCACAGTGCGTATCTCCCATCTCTCATTGAGCCTCAACACCTTGCTTAATGATACAACACTAGTCCCTTGAAATGATTTCTAATGTAGCCGGTGTGTATCTCCCCATGGCAGACTGGCTTTGGGGTCAGACTGAATTGGTTTAAAGTCTGTTCTATCACTTAAAGGCTACAGTGACTTTGGATACACTGTTTAACCTATTCACACCTCAAGTTTTTCATTAGTTTTTTTAAAGATTTTATTTATTTATTCATGAGAGAGAGAGAGAGAGAGAGAGAGAGAGGCAGAGACCCAGGCAGAGGGAGAAGCAGGGTCCACGCAGGAAGCCCGACATGGGACTCGATCCCGGGTCTCCAGGATCATGCCCTGGGCTGAAGGCAGGCGCTAAACTGCTGAGCCCAGGGATCCCCAAGTTTTTCATTAGTAAAATGAGGCTAATAAGCCCTTTAGGAAAGTTGTAAAGATAATGTGATACCATATGGAAAGTACCCAGCACAGGATAGGTCCTGTACTTTCCCCAAACTAGCTGGTAAGCTTCCAGAGGGTCTGAATTTGTATATATTTGGAAAACCCAATGCCATATCCATGATAGGTGCTCCAGAAAAATTTAACTAAGGAATATGTTTAAACTCTAGAATATGAATGCCTCCTTTTCAAGAATGCATTAAAAACTGCTATTTCTAGTGTTTTAGTAGAGATATGCTTTTAGAATTCTAGTACCCCTCAATTTCCATACACCTTTAAGCCTTATATAAATTATTAGTCTTGATTATGAAAGAATTGAGCCAAGCATTCTTGTTTTTCCTGCCACTCAATTAAATTAGTTTTCTCCCCATTTTATTTGCAATATCTGTATTAACTTAGCTATTTTGCAAATATGGAAAAACAGAGGGTGAAAAAAATACTGGCTTGCCAACTCCACTGTACTTCTTTGCAAAGGAAATTATTTCCATAGGCTACAGAAATAACTTATTTGAATTACTTCAATTAGTTCTAATACAAAACATTGCCACCACTTCATTAATCAGCCGCTTATGAGGGTTACTTTTCCAAGAAGTCTTTTTGGTAATTTGATTAGAAAGAATGGTAGTGCACATTATCATCTGATTCAGTGTGTCCATCAAGCAATTTACAGCAAGTTCTTGATAACGATGGGCTTAAAAAAACACACACAGCAGTTTATTCATTTCAGAATCCTAGTCCCATTTTTTGGTAAAGATGAAGTTATTTTTTTTTAAAGTCTTTGGCAACACACGTTGCTGAATAAGCATCAGGAAATATCTCAGTGCTTTAAGAAGCATTTCACTCTATCCCTCTCCCCACAGACACCCCCCCCCCACGAATGATGCAGTAATTAAAACCTAATTATTATCTTCATTTTAAACAAAACCTAAAGTGAATACCAATTAATAACAACATACTAATGAGCATCTGCTGTGATGAAATTGAATATGAATGTGCTGCAAATTTCGGGTAATTTATTTTTTTTAGGGTAAGTGCCACTGGTCGCATTCTGCAGTTAGAAGATTATATAGAATGTACACCATTTTCTATCAAGTCATTCTGCACATGGCAATTTCCATCTTAGGAGACAGGGCTGGCTTTAACACTGCAGATGTTGAAATACCCAAATACTGGTCATGAGGTCCTTCCTGCGACTGAGGACAATAATGGGACTCTATCTTGAATTTACTGTCCTCCCTTGAAAAGTTTTCCGAGCCACCCAGAGCCCCATTTGTTAAATGTCATATTTCTAGGTTAATCTCATGCCTCCCCAAAAAACTCAAAAGATTTGTGTTTGTCCCATCCTTCATAAAACCACATATAAATATCATAATGGAAAATTTAAATTAAAATTTTAAATCAGAAGAAACAATAATATAAAAATGAAGGTTTGTAAGATACCTTGGATTCCACTGGAACCTTAAGATGGCCTGGAAATATTTATTTATGTACAGGTAGGAGAAACCTTTGAAATCTGGAAGGATTGAGGTAGTTGACTGTATTAATTAATGTCATTAATATCATATCAAGAAGCAAAATGTGGAAACCGAATGAGATTCTACAGATTATAGTTTCAACCTGCTTATCAATAAATGACTGAATCATTCTTTTTCAAATATGTTCCCTTTGTACACCTTCCAGCCTTCTCTAAATGTTTCATCTCATTGATTACAGTATATATATTCATTGTAAAAATTTAAAATAGGCATATTCACATGTACTACATACAAAATTTTAAGACACCTGAGACCCCACCGTATTAACGGGTGCTCTCACTGAGAAACAACAAAATGAAAGTTGTAAAGTTAAAACAGACATCTATATTGATTAAAACAATTATCTGTTTTACAGATGGGGGCTCTGCGTGAAACCTTACATGGAAAAAATGGCTTCCTGAATTAGGTAATTTCCAGGGTTTCTTTCCTGATCTAAACTAGACTGAAAAAAAAAAGCTACCACTTGTTTCCTTTTTTACAAAAGCAGCCACCAGTCCTTTTCCCTGGAATATCCACCCAAATTTACCTACCTTGTTAAAATGAAAATTTTATACCATTTCTCACCTCACACACAAAAAAATAACAAAACGGACATCTATAATGCTTGGTTAGACTTCTAGTATCTTTTTTAAAAAATGTATTTATTTGGAAGAAAGAGAGAACACAAGAGAGCAGCAGAGGGAGGGAGAAGCATACCTCCCACTGATTAGGGAGCCCGACATGGGGCTTGATCCCAGGATACTGGGATCATGATCTGAGCCAAAGGCAGATGCTTAACAGACCGAGCCACCCAGAGCCCCAGCTTTCTAGTATCTTAATAATTGGTTCCTAAGGATCTATGATGGGTAATATCAACACTTACTAAAATAAATGTACATGGCTACTGTAAATAAATAGACTTAATATTTAGGACGAAAATTCGGCCTTGTAATTTGACATGGATGTTAAGGTCAACTCTGGGTTAGGTAACATCTTAGAACAAGTCCTGCCTCAGATGGAAAACTAGGAAAAGAGAGTCATTACCAACTCAGGCCAGAGGATGTTAGCCAAAGTCAGCCTACCCTCACACCAGTAGTCACCTGAACTGATCAGAAAGACTAGTGTTCATTCATCCAACAAACTGAGTATCTATTACGTGCCAGGTACTGTTTTAACTGCTAAGACTACATAAGAGAAGGAGAGAAACAGTGTAAGATTGCAGGAGCTTATTATCTGGTACTGTAGTATCTTCCCTCAATACTGTATTGTAGTCAAATGTGGATATTTCCATTTATCTACCCCCTTCTCATGTCAACCACTCTCTTTAACTTTCTAATGGCATTCTAACCTTACATTTTCTTTTTTTTAAAAAATTTATTTATTTATTTATGATAGTCACACAGAGAGAGAGAGAGAGAGGCAGAGACATAGGTAGAGGGGGAAGCAGGCTCCATGCACCGGGAGCCTGACGTGGGATTCGATCCCGGGTCTCCAGGATCGCACCCTGGGCCAAAGGCAGGCGCCAAACCGCTGCGCCACCCAGGGATCCCTAACCTTACATTTTCTAAGAGCATTATTTGTGTTTTAGTTCTGATGCTACACTCAGAGGCCTTTGATGATTATATTTAATTTACTTTGCATGCCCCTTGTACTTGTATAGAACACTATGCTCTTCAAAGTATTTGATCCTTACAACAAGCTTTGTGAGGTAGGAAGAAACTAGAATTATTTGCCTTATTTTACAGAGCTCATCAAGGTGGAGTCATCTGTTCACAATCCCAGATCTGGTCAGTGAATGGGGTAGTTATGGTTAGTTTGATAATCTCTTAGAAAAATGGGTAGAGTCCAAAGTAGAATGATGGTTCATAGGTAGGGTCAAGAAGGCTACCATTTTTTTTTTGCCAAGCAGTGTCTCACATCTTGACATGAAATGCTGGTATAGGATTACTTGAGATAAAAATGTTAAGTCCATATAGTCAGACATGCTATTTAAAACTGACAGAGATTTCTTGAATGCTATGACTGTGTTAAACCACACTATACTGAAGTAGATGCTTAATGAAGTTTAGCATTGCATATTAATATCCATTTGACATTTTCTAGTCTTCAGATCAGTCTCCCTTGCATTATGCTCTCTCCCATTTTATCTTCAATAAATGAACTAGCTTTTCTGATTATCTTCATTTTATAGGTAAGAAGGCTGAGACTCAAAGAGATCATGTACTTGCCCTAGGTCATGCAGTTAGTAAGTGGCAGAGCCAGGACTTGATTCCAGGTTTTCAGTGTCCAAGCCCCTTGATCTTTTTAATATGCCACTTTTCATTCATACTCTTGCAACCATGCCATTCTCTGTGTTAATCGGTTCCTTTGTGGCTAGTTTTCAACCTGAAATACTTGCTTAGTGTATCAGAGCAGCAGTCACCTGGTAGGCTATGCAGTTAGGCTATCACAATGCCATGTTTCAGGCACAGCCCACCACAAGTCAAAGTGACTGAAGCACAGGGCCAATGCAAAGGGCACTGAGCTGGGGGCTGGAGGTAAAGGCTGCAAGCATAAAGTGACCAAGCCAAATAAAATGCTTTTCAATGCACACCATTGTTGCACTGGGGACCCAATGTTTAACTGTGTAGATTTAATTTTATGATTTTTGTTCACCTTCATTATGAGTTTTGCCTTTTAGAAATTGTGCCTTTGATCAGAAAGATATCAAATGTGAGTTTTTTAAAGATTTATTTACACATATATCTATTCATTTAGAAAGAGAAAGAGAGCATGCACACAGGCAAGTGCTTGAGCAGGGGGAAGGACAGAGGTAGAGGGAAAGAACCTCAAACAGACTCCCTGCTCAGCATGGAGCCCAATGCAGGGCTCAATCTCAAGACCCTGAGGATCATGACCTAGCTGAAATCAAGAGTTGGGCACTAAACCGACTGAGCCACCCAGGTGCCCCTCAAATGTTGAGTTCTTAAAAGTTTAAAGTTTATGTTTCACACAGACCTCTGTATGTTCACTTAAGATAATTTTCATCTGGATTTAGCAATTCTCATTAGAATATAAAAAAGCTTTCTTGGGTGCCTGGGTGGCTCAGTTGGCTAAGCATCTGTGTTTGGCTCAGGTCATGATCTCAGGGTCCTGGGATCCAGTGCTGCATCAGGCTTCCTGCTCAGCAGGGAGTCTGCTTCTCCCTCTCCTTTTCCCCTTCCCCTCTGCTTATGCTCTCTCAAATAAATAAATAAAATCTTAAAAAAATAAGCTTTCTTTTTCTGTTTTACAAATGAAAAAACTGAGGTGCACAGAGGCCATGTAGTCTCTCCTCTCATTTGTAAACTGGGAGGAAAAACTACCTCAAGGTGCTATTATGAGGCTTTACTGAGATAGTATGTGTGAAACAGAGTATAGTACCTGGCATACAAGGAGTCCTAAGTAACTGGTAGCTATAAACATTTGCCTTTGGGAAGTTCCCTGAAATAAACCAAATAGGCACTTGCAAGAATTTGACTTTTTGAAAATTTTGGGGTACTTCATTCAAGAGCCAAGTCTAACCAATATACTCTTGTAGTTCTAAATAAGTCATTGATGACGTAAGCAAATGATTAAAAAAAAAAAGATGAGGTGGTAAGACGTCAGTACCAATGACTGTAAAAAAATAAAGACAACTTAATCACCATCTCACCAACAAATAACAAGTTGAAATAGAACCAAATTTTCCTTACTCTAATTTCTTCGTAGCTAAAATGTCAGTTCTCCTTATGTAATCTCTTTGAAGATGGGATTATATCATCAATACTTGAGGACTCCCAAGGTTCTGGCACAGGATGAGGAGGCCAGCAGCATAAATGTTTTAGAATAAAGATGCTAAAGTAAAGCCAAGGTATTTTAAAATACTAAATGTAAAAATAGGAAATGAAGTAAGTAGTGTGGTTGTTAAGAACATAGACTCTGGAACCAGACTAGATTCAGTCAAATCCTGGTTGTACCCTTTAGCAGACATGTGATCTTGGGCAAGGTATCTGACCTGTTTCCTCATCTGTAAAACAGGGATGACAATAGTGTCTCAGAGAATTATAACGCAGATTAAGAGTTTATTTATTTATTTATTTTTAGATTAAGAGTTTAAATAGAGAAAAAGCTTACAATAGTGTCTGAAACAGTACACAGTATAAGTCTGCTTTAAATCTTTTCTGGGTTAAATTTGGCTATAACAAACTCTTAATGTACCTCTACAGTCTTTTTTGTTCTAGTGTCTGTATGTCAGTCTGTAATGAGGTTATACGTCTTATAACCTACTAGAAGACAGAAACTGTAGCTATCAAAATTGTTTTTTAAAGTGACTAATAGCTTCATAGAATATGACTCACAGACACAACAAGAAACACAAAAACCGATGCTGAGGAATATTCAAGAAGTGGTGTTTGTTTGCTTTTTGCTGGAGGAAGTCAGTTACTGCTTTAAAAAGTGAAGGGGTAGATTTAGAGAAGCTTTTGCTAACTGTTCTCCATCTTTCTCTTTGGTATAAGGTCTTACGTTAACAACAGAGGGTAAATACAAAACTGTGGTTAACTGTGTGGCTCCTAGAGTTGGAAAGACTGCCTCAAATCCTGGCTCTGACATTTACTGTAGATGGAGTCCCTGGATGAGTCACAATTAACCTTTCCAAGCCTCAGTCTCCCCATCTGTAAAACATGCATGAGAGTGCTATGAAGATTAAACAGGTAACACATATGAAGTGTTTGGGAAAAGTGTACTGCTTGTAGGTGATAAGCATTCAGTTTGATTTAGCTATTATTGAAATGTAATACTCTGTAATATCCTTGCCTTGATTCTAAGACACCTACCATTGCATCTTACTGTTTCTGAAACAAAGATTTATCTTACGGCTGGCTATCCTTGCTAACAAGTTTCTTTTCCCCTGAAATGCTACTACTAAATCATCGTGTCTTATAATTGATGGCATGACAAAAGAGAGATACAGTAGACATAAGCAGATTTAACATTTATGCCTTCCTTGTCCTATTTCATTAGTTAAGAATGGGTTTTTGTTAGTTTTCAGTTGTAATGGTCAGACTACCTTTAGCCATTATCTTGTTCTAGCCAGCTCAGTCAATGAAACAGATCCATGTATCTTACCCAACACGGTCACTAGGTGCTAAGGCCATAGACTCCCTTCCCTAATCAGCCACCATCATAATACATGATAAGAAGTAATTTACTTATTGAGACATCATTTAGTGGATCCAATGGTTTGGACTTTCTACAGGAAATTTCAGGTAGCTATTAACATAATTTAGTTACTGAGACCCATTACACAAAGACTCATGGCAGATGTCTTATGATTTTCCTGCATAAAGTTTTGTATAATGAAACATTCAGTAAGAACTCACTGTACATATACTTTTCAAATGTTAGCCAATAGTGGTAAACAATGATAAAACAGTAACAAAAGGGAGGGTATTAACATATATAATGTATCATTCACTCATTCCTTGTCTATATTATTCCAATCTGCCAGAATGATACTAGCATTGCAAAAACAGAGCCAACATAAATTGGTCGGACTGTGCTGTCCTTTCTTTTTAGAGTGTATTATATAAATTACAGTATTAGATACTTGTTTAATTAGAAAGAAAGCTTGCCTGTATTCAAGACCTGGTCTTTCTTATGGAAAGCTTACCTAGGCTACCTTCTATGTTCAGTGGGAAACCAGACCATTCTACAGAGAAGTGTTGAACAAAACACAAACTGGCTAATGGACTTTCCCTGGAATAAAACGCAGAGCTATAAATGTGTTTTCTCTCAACTGCTTTCACCTAAAAGGAAGGGAATAGCAATCTCCTTTTTTAAAAACGCTTTGACACTTAAGAAATTATACCTGAAAAAAATCAGAAAAACAGAAACAAAAAATCTGCCCAGGCTCTATACATCTAGGTCACAAAGCATGGGGAGCCCTTTGATAAAATATATCCTACTAACGCTTTCCCTTCACTTAAAAAAATGTCCTCAGGTTCCTGAGGTAGGCTTCATTCCAGCTTCAACAGATGTAGACCTTATTCCACAGTTTGTTTTTTTGTCTCATCTTTCATGCTCTATCACACTCTATCTGGGGTTTGAGCAAATTCAAGGATCAACAATGAACCATTCCTTAGTTCCTAAGCCTACATCATGCCTGTATCTTATTTGATTCTTTGGCAGGTTGCAGGGACATGAAAAAGTGTATTGTTTTTTTCCTGCATTCCTCTTGGCTCTAATTGTTCTGTAATTCTCAATGACTATAACAGAAGTGCCTCTATTTGAGCTCCAGCAGGTCTGTTTCTCTCAAATCATTTGTTACCACCCACCTATCTCACTTGAGTCACCGCCACCTTGAATATACACACTGTGGTGCTCAATTATTTGGATGCAGATAATCCACATCCTTGTTCTTCCCCTTTTCTGCCTTAGACCACTTCACCTCTCAGCAGTTTTTCAACTAGCAAAGTGAGAAAAAGTAATACACCTTCCTGTAATATGGTACTGGAATGTACCATAGGTACATTAGGTATTTAAAAAAGAGATCATTTAGTGGATCTCTTGAATTAAAAAAAAAAAACACTGTGCCAATATTGAGTAAATAGGCATGAAATCAGTCAAATGTTACTCTTAGGAACATCCTGAAAGTTTAGAGGGATGGGAAGTGGAGATGATTGGTGACAAATTCAAGTTTTCATTATCTGTGAATTTTATCTGTCCAGGTGAGTGGTTTTCAAACAGTGTCTTAGTAATGGAACCTATTTTTACAGGTAAACTTTAATAGAGCAACCTCAAAAATAAAGTAGATAAAAGTGGCAATACTCCAGGGTTATCTTTGGATAAGGTCAGTGGTCCCACCCATAGAATGAGTTTTCAAACATTTTTTAATGCTAATAGATCTATGAGGTATATCCACAGAGTAGGAGCTAGATATGCTCTTCAACGAGAGAGAAACAAAAAGAGCAAACTGGTACATTACCAGCTGAAGATGAGGATGTGAATTTGTTAAGCATAATATGAAATGGTATACAATCACAACCATTATAACATAAAATAAAATAAAATGAAAGAAAACATCTTTATTGGAATATCGTTCCCCTTTAGAGCTAGCACAAGTGGGCAGAAGCTGTTGGAGGCAACCTGAACCTGCAGTCATACACAGGCCTATAGGAGGTCTCACCCGCCAATACAACTCCACCTTAATTCACTTCACCTTGCTCAGACACACTGTTTAACAGTTGTGAATGTAAAATAACCTTAATCGGCAATTTTAAACCAGAAGAACAAAAGGGACATGATTGAAACTAATTTACATTTCCAATTATTATTACAAAAATTGAGACACTGTGTTCTCTTCGTGTGGCCTGTTTGTTTTTAAATCATCACCTTTAACCAAGAGGAAGGGATATGTTTGAAACAGATTCCAGAATGCTGGCTATGGTGAGATAAAGAGAAAACAAATCAGGATTGAAATTTTCTTATTCTCTATGATGCTATGCCCGCTCCCCCCTTCAATAAACAAGAGAGAAGAATGGGAACTATAAGCAAACAGATGCTTATCTTGCATAAAAGAACACAGAGCTTCTTGAACTCTACCTACCCTTGTCAAAAGCAAAACAAAACAAAAAAACAAAAAAATCCCACATTGCTCCAATATCCAGATTCTCTTATTCAAAACACTGTCATGTTTTTAAGGCTTTACATTCTTAAAAGGTTAGAACTTACAGGAGTGGTCTGACACTCTGGTGCCCAAATCCAATCCACTTATTTCTTCTTTTTTTTCCTAATTTTATTTTATTTAAATTCAATTTGCCAACATATAACACCCAGGCTCATCGCATCACGTGCCCTCCTTAATCCTCATCACCCGGTTACCCCATCCCCCACCCTCCTCCCCTTCTGCAACCCTTTGCTTGTTTCCCAGTGTCCGGAGTCTCTCATGGTTTGTCTTCCTCTCTAATCTTTCCCCACTCAGTTCCCCCCTTACCTTATGGTCCTTCACTATCTCTTACATTCCACATATGAATGAAACCATATAATTATTTTTCTCCGATTAACTTATTTCACTCAGTGTAATACCCTTTAGTTCCATCCATGTCGATGTAAATGGTAGGTATCCATCCTTTCTGATGGCTAATATTCCATTGTGTATGTGATATATATATCACATCTTCTTTATCCACTCATCTGTTGAAGGACATCGTGGCTCCTTCCACAGTTTGGCTATTGTGGACATTGCTGCTATGAACACTTGGGTGCAGATGTCCTGTTGTTTCACTACAACTGTATCTTTGGGTAAACACCCAGTAGTGCAATTGCTAGGTCGTAGGGTAGCTCTATTTTTAACTTCTTGAGGAACCTCCACACTGCTTTCCAGAGTGGCTGCACCAGCTTGCACTCCCACCAATAGTGCAAGAGGGTTCACATCCTCGCCAACATTTGTTGTTTCCTGTCTTGTTAATTTTAGCCATTCTGGTTATTCCATCCATTTCTTAAGCTAAGGTTAGGAAGGACCTTTATTTGGTTTTTACTTTAGCAGTAAGAATACTCATGTTTTGTTCCTTTGTTTCTTTTGTTATAGTCGGATACTTCCTCCATGGTGTAGATTTCCAAACAGCTTAGCAGGGGCTCCCAATAACATTTCTGTTTAGGTGTGTCTGGTTTTCAGCCTGGCAGCTTTGGGATTTACTTTATGGTGACCTCAATGCTGGACATTTAATCCATGTAACTTTTTTTTGTAGAAAAGGAATCTTTTTATTTGAAAAATCTCTAAAGGCAGAGTTATATCTTCTTATCACCAGGTCACAGAAATTTGATTTTCTTCAATTTTTACTTTTAAAGCTATCATAGTAAAATCGACTTTGGAGAGGAGTGTAGTTCTATGACTTTTACCACATGTTAACACTCATCACAATCAGGATATAGAACACTTCCATCATCCCCCAAACTTCCTTGTGCTGCCCCTTTGTATTCACACCATTCTCTAATCCATGACGACCACTGATTTATTCTCAATCATTCACTACAGTTCTGTAATTTCAGGAATGTCCTCAAATGGGTTCATATAGTTTGTAGTCTTATGAGTCTGGCTTCTTTCACTCAGCATGATGCGTCTGAGATCCATCCAGTTTGGGTGTATCAGTAGTCTATTCCTTTCTATTGCTGTGTAATACTCCATGGTATGAAAGTACCATGGTTTATTCATTTATCCACTAAAGTGTATTTGGGTTGTTTCCAGTTTTTGGCTTTTATGAATTCTGCTTATAAACATTTGTGAACAGTTTTTTTTTTAATGAGTGTGTGTTTTCATTTCTCTAGGGTTAATACCCAGGAGGACTGCTAGGTCATATGGTTTATGTGTGTATTTACCTTTATTGGAAAGAGCTGAACTGTTTTCCGGAGGTGGCACCATTTAACATTCTCACCATCAAGAGATGAAGGTTTCTGTTGTGCCACATCCTCATTAGCATTTGGTCCTGTCAGTATTTTTATATTTTAGTGAGTCCAACAGGTATGGAGTGGTATCTTGTAGTTTCAATTTGCATTTCCCTGATGCCAGTAATGGTGAACAAATTTTCCCATGCTTATTTGTCATCCTCATATCCTCTTTGGTAAAGAACCTGTTCAAGTAATTTTATTTTTAAATTGGACTGTCTGCTTTAACTGTTTAATCAGGAGGGTTTGTTATATATAATGGATACAGGTCCTTTGCTGGACATGTGACTTGTAAATACTTTCTCCAAATTAGTGGTTTATCACTGTCTTCCCTTAAGACTATCTTTTGTAAAGCAATGGTTTTTATTTTGATCAAGTCCGAATGGATTTCTAGAATTTTATAGATCATGGTTTTGGTCTCATGTCTAAGAACTCTTTGCATAATCCTAGGTCATAAATATTTTCTCTCATGTATTACTTTTTGAAGTTCTATTTTTTATTTTTTTTAAGATTTTATTTATTTATTTGAGAGAGAGAGAGTGCGCGAGAGAGCAAGAGGAAGAGAGAGAGCGAGCGACAGCAAACACGCACAAGCAGGGGAGCAGCAGGCAGAGGGAGAGGCAGATGCAGACTCTAGCTGAGCAGGGAGCCTGACATAGGGCTCAATCCCAGGAGCCCGGGATGACCTGAGCCTAAGGCAGACACTTAATCAACTTAGCCACACAGGTGCCTCCTTCTTAAAGTTTTATAGTTTTACACTTAGACCTGTGATATATCTTGAGGTAATTTAAAAAAAAGATTTTATTTTTTCATGAGAGACACAGAGAAAGAGGCAGAGACATAGGGAGAGGGAAAAGTAGGCTCCCTGCAGGAAGCCTGTTATAGGACTTAATCCCAGGACTCCAAGATCATGACTTGAGCCGAAGGCAGACATTCAATCACTGGGTCACCCAGGTGAAGTTAATTTTTGTAACAGATTTAGGTCAAAGTTAATTTTTTTTGCATATGGTCAGACTTAATTTTTTCAACTTCACTTGTTTAAAGAACTATACATTCTCTATTAAAATTGCCTTTATACCTTTGTCAAAAATCAAACAGTAATATTTGTGCGAATCTATTCTCTTCTCTTGGTTGAGGTGTCTATCCTATTGCCATTTCCAAACTGCCTTGATTACTGTAGCCATATTATTATGTCTTAAAATGAGGTATTGATTGCTCCAACTTTGTTCTTCTTAATTATGAATTCAATTAACAGATACAGGGATGTTGAGGTCATTCATTTTATCTTCAATGGATTTGTATAGTTTATGATTTTTGAGGAATTGGTCCACTCCCTCTAAATTGTCAAATATGGGGAGTATGTCCTTGTTATCCTTTTAGAATCTGTGGCAGTCTAGTATTCTAGATACTGCTAAATTATTTTTCTCTCTCTTTTTAAAAAGATTTTATTTATTTATTCATGAGAGACAGAGAGAGAGAGAGAGAGAGAGAGAGAGAGACAGGCAGAGGGAGAAGCAGGCTCCTCACAGGGAGCCTGATGCGGTACTCGATCCCAGACCCCGGGATCACGCCCCAAACCGAAGACAGATGCTCAACCACTGAGCCATCCAGGCGTCCCTCTTTTCATCTTTGTCAGCCTTGCTAGAGGCTTATCATTTTACTGGTCTTTTCAAAAAGCCATATTTTGGTTTCATTGTTTTCCCTTACTCTTCTGTTTTCAATTTCACTGAATTTTGGTCTGATCCTCACTATTTCCCTCCTTCTGCTAGTTTTGGGTTTCTCTTCTTTTAAAATTTTCTTTAGGCAGAAAGCAGATTGATTTGAGACCTTTCTTTTTCCCTAACAGAAACATCTAATGCTATCAATTTCCCTTTAAGCACTGCTTTAGCTGCATCATCTTACTTTGTTGTTTTCTACTTGCTCCCTTAAAAAGTCACCTGATTCTAATTATGATTATTTAATACTTACCTGCCAAATTAACTAGCTTATTTTAACAACTAGGTGAATACACAATTCCTTGACACTTGCTATTTGAATATCTTATAGATTTTGCCTGTGTCTCTGATGAATAAATAATGGTGTCAGCATTCAAATACTGGTAATTGGCCTATTTTGTATGACAGTATACATTACAGTATATATTGTCTCAATCACTGTTTTATTTTCATTTTCACTCAGTTCAAAATATTTTCTAATTTTACTTAAGACCCTCTCTGACCCATGGATTATTTAGAATTTTGTTGTTCAATTTCCAAGTACTTGAAGATTGTCTTGTTATCTTTCTCTTATTCTAGTTTAATTCCATTGTGGTCAGAGAATATAATTTGTATGATTTCAATTCTTTTCAATTCATTAGGGCTCCTTTTATGATCTAGAATGTAGTCTATCTTGCTGAATGTTCCCTGTGCACTTGAAAAGAATGTGGACTGAGCTACTCTTAGGTGGACTGTTCTATAAAATATCAATTAGATCCAGTTGGGCTGTCAGTTCCCCTATATTCTTGCTGATTTTCTGTCCATTATTTCTATCAATTATTGAGAGAGGAGTGTTAAAGTTGCCAAGTATAATTATGGATTGCCTATGTCTCCTTTCAGATGCCAGGTTTTGCTTCAGGTATTTTGAAGCACTGTTGTTAGATGCATATGCATTTTGGATTATCTCTTCCTAGTGAATTAGCTCTTTTATCATTATGTAAAGTTTCTCTTTATCCCTTATAATTTTATTTGCTCTGAAGTCTAATTTTCTGGTATTAATATAGCCACTCTAAATTTCTTTTGATTAGTGTTTATGTGGTATATCTTTTGCCATTTTTCTACTTTTAATCTACCTGTATTTGAAGTTTCTTTTAAAAAAATTCTAAAAATTGTTTCTATCATCTATCTATCTATCTATCTATCGGAGGTGGGCAGAGGAAGATGGAGAGACACACTCTTAAGCAGGCTCCATACTCAGTGCGCAGCCTGACACAGGGCTCAATCTCATGACCCTGAAATCACAACCTGAGCCGAATTCAAGAGTTGGATGTTTAAGTGACTGAGCCCCCTGGGCGCCCCTCAAGTGAGTTTCTCGAAACACTTTATAGTTGCATCATTTACAAAATCCATTCTGATCATGTCTTTTAATTAGTGTATACACATTTAGACTATGTAGTTACTGATATATTGAGACTTGGGTTTACATTATTTGTTTGCTGTTGTTCCTTCTGCTTTTCCTTCTTCTTTCCCATTTCCTGCCCTTTATTGGGGTATTTTAACATTTTTTATTATTAAATTAATTATGTCTTGAAATCTCTCTGTAGAGTTTATAGTTAAGGATAACAATGCACTTAGAATCAAAATGTTATCACATTAACTGGAATTTACAAATCCATATAGGTGCCTTTTCCCTCTCCCTTTTATGTTGCAGTTGTCTTACATATTACACCTCCATACAACAAAAACTTTATCAGACAATGGTATAATTTTTGCTTTCACCTATCAAATTTATTTCAAAAACTCAAGAGGAGAAATAGTCTATTATACTTATCATCTTTTTTGTTCTTCCTTTACTCTTGATGTTCCAAGTTTCTGTATAGTACCATTTCCATTTTGTCTGAATAAGTTCCTTTATCAATTCTTCCAGAGAAGGTCTGCTGGCAATGAATTCTCAGTTTTCTCTCAACTGAAAATGTCTTTTATCTTTACGAGTAGTTTTTTTTGGCTAGATATAAAAATCTGAGTTAAATCTTTTCTTTGAGTACTTTGCACTTCCTCTGGTCTCCATGGTTTCTGATGAGAAATAAATCATTTGAATCATTTTCCCTTAGAATAAATCATTTTTCTCTGGCTACTTTTAAGATTTTTTTAATTCATTTTTTTTTTGTTTCCAGAAGTCTGATTATGGTGCTTCTGAGAATAGATTTCTTTGGGTTTATTCTGTTTAGGGTTTACTTAGCTTTTTTAATCGGTAAATTTATGTCTTTTGCCAAACATGGAAAGTTTTCACAGTCTTTCTTTGTTTCAAGTTTTTATTTAAATTTCAGTAAGTTAACATACAGTGTAGTAGTTTCAGGAGTGGAATTTAGTGATTCATCACTTACATATAACACCCTGTGCTCATCCCAACAATCATATTACTTCTTCAATTATTTTTTTTCAGTCTGGTTCTCTTCTTCTTTGGGACTCCAGAGACATAAAAGTTAGATTCTGTTATTATCTCACAAGTCCCTGATGTGCTGTTCTCTCCAACCTTCCACAATCTTTTTCTCTTTCTTCTTCAGACTGAGTAATTTCTATTGATCTATCTTTAAGTTCACAGGCTCCACTGTCATCTCCATTATCCCACTGAGCAGACCCAGTGAGGTTTTCATTTTGGGTACTATATTTTTCAGCTAATACATTTATTTGGCCCCTTCTTTATATCTTCTATTTTTTTTGCAGAGACTTTGTATTTTTCCACTCATTTCAAAAGTGTTCACCATTGCTCACTGGAACACTGGTATAATAATAGCTGCTTTAAAGTCTTTGTCATGTGATTCTACCCAAAGTGTTATCTCACTGTTAAGATTTTTGATTCTTTTTTTTTCCAATGCAAGCTTAGATTTTCCTGGTTCGTTTTATACTAAGTACTCCTGGACTGTATCCTGGACATTTGAATAGTATGCTATGAATCTATGGGTCTTGTTAAAATCCTATGGAGAATGTTGATGTTTCTTTTTTAACAGGCAATTTACTTCATTAGGTATAGACTGTGAGTTTTAACCCATTTTCTGTGGGCTGTGGCTCTGCTATCAGTTTAGTTTTCAAAACCGTTGCAGGGTTTTTTGGATCTGTCCAATGTGCGCATCATCCAGTAGTCCATCTGAGTCCTAGATGGTGGTCTTTTATTTCAGTTCTCAAAGTCTTTGTTATGCTCAATAGGCTCAGATCCTTTCCTTTCAGGTTGAGGGATGAGCACAGGTGCTCATGAACAACTTTAAGGGGTTATTTTCCTTGAGGTTGTCTCTGCCTGTGATTTCCCTCCCTGGTACCTTCCAGGTCCCTGCAGCTCTCTCTTGTTTTTTTGTCTTCCAGCCAGAAAGTTGGGTCTCTCACTTTATGAGAGAGAGAAAGAGAGAGAGAGAGAGAGAGAGAGAGAGAGAGAGAGAGAGAGAGAGAATGAGAATGAATGAGTGCGTTTTTGCCCTCCTTGTAGTTTTGGCTCCTGGTGACTGCTGCTGAAGCTTGTTGCCACCATAAGATCACCTGTGGGATGGGGCCTGAGTAAATGAAGAAAAAGAAACAGAAAAAACCTGGAGGAGTTCCACATTCTTGCTAGGTGTTACAAGTTCCTTTTACTTTTCCAAATCATGTTCACAACTTTAAGATCTAGATCAAAATTTAAATCTAAGAAATCTTACCTAACTCTAATTATGTCCTATTTCTTCAGCACTAATTTATTAGTTCTATAATATATTGTTACTTTTTAAGAACTTAGGTTTTGCCTCACATGTCTGTGCTCAGTTCCTCATACTTGGAAACCCTTGGCTTCAAAACCTTTTTTACTTCTCATAACCCAGACAAGCATCCTGGAGATAGGATATTCAATATTCAGCAAGTTTAATTATCTGGTGGATAGATGTTCTCATTAGTCTTTGTAAAAATAAGAATATTTTTGGACATTATGAGGATGAGAGAGAACAATAAAGTAGGGGGAAAGTAAGCCAGTAAATTATCAAGATAAAGTAAGGTACAATTGGTTCCCTTCAATGCTTATTTTGCAAACTAAAATTTATTCCAATGCCAGAGAATAATCTGAACATATGATGAATTTTATGTTTGCTTCTGTAGATCCTGTCTATAAGAAACACTACATGAATGTAGAAAAACTGTACCCTGTTGAACCAACCCACGTAGAAATATGTAAAACACACATACACTCACACTCTGACCACCTACTTCAGTTCACTATGTTGTGAGCTACACTCACCCCCATCTGGTGTTTGTTACAACTTTCCTTCCAATTTCAGATAACCGTCCTTCTACCACTTCACCATGATTCCCAAGCTGCAATCCTTCTGATGTTCATTTCTGTAAGCAAACTTCAGCCCCTTTTCAAACTAAAGTTCCCTAACTCTGGGAAACGAACTAGGGGTGGTAGAAGGGGAGGTGGGTGGGGGGTGGGGGTGATGGGCACTGAGGTGGGCACTTGACGGGATGAGGACTGGGTGTTATTCTATATGTTGGCAAACTGAACACCAATAAAAAATGAATTTATAAAAAAATAAACTCAACAGCAAAGAAACAAACAATCCAATCATGAAATGGGCAAAGGACATGAACAGAAATTTCACAGAGGAAGACATAGACATGGCCAAGAAACACATGAGAAAATGTTCCGCATCACTGGCCATCAGGCAAATACAAATCAAAACCACAATGAGATACCACCTCACACCAGTGAGAATGGGGAAAATTAACAAGGCAGGAAACCACAAATGTTGGAGAGGATGCAGAGAAAGGGGAATCCTCTTGCACTGTTGGTGGGAATGTGAACTGGTACAGCCACTCTGGAAAACTGAGTGGAGGTTCCTCAAAGAGTTAAAAATAGATCTGCCCTAAGACGCAGCAAGTGCACTGCTGGGGATTTACCCCAAAGATACAGATGCAGTGAAACGCCGGGACACCTGCACCCCGATGTTTCTAGCAGCAATGTCCACAATAGCTAAACTGTGGAAGGAGCCTCGGTGTCCATCGAAAGATGAATGGATAAAGAAGATGTGGTCTATGTATACGATGGAATATTCCTCAGCCATTAGAAAAGACAAATACCCACCATTTGCTTCGACGTGGATGGACCTGGAGGGTATTATGCTGAGTGAAATAAGTCAATCGAAGAAGGACAAACATTATATGGTCTCATTCATTTTGGGAATAAGAAATTAGTGAAAGGAAATAAAGGGGAAAGGAGAAAAAAATGAGTGGGTAATATCAGAGAGGGAGACAGAACATGAGAGACTCCTAACTCTGGGAAACGAACAAGGGGTGGTGGAAAGGGAGGTGGGTGGGGAGTGGGGATGACTGGGTGACAGGCACTGAGGGGGGCACTTGATGGGATGAGCACTGGGTGTTATGCTATATGTGGGCAAACTGAACTCCAATAAAAATAATAAATAAAATAGTATTAAAAAGAAAAAAGAAAGAAAAAAAATAAAGTGCCCTATTTATTGTAGTACTTATATATTTCTTATCTATTTTCTTTCTTTCTTAGCTATTTTAGATGTGTAAAATTATGCCACTGTCTTTAGGTTCCTATATTCCTATTCATGTCACCGATGAAGCTTCTGTTGTGCCCCAACCTCTGTGTTTTCCCTATAAACCAGTTAGTTGTAATTGTGTCATTTTACATAACTTGGTGATTTTTATTATATTTATTTCCTTCCTTATTTATTTATTTTTAAAAAGAGACATAGGCAGAGGAAGAAGCAGGCTCCCTGCGGGGATTCCAAGATCCCAGGATCCTGACCTGAGCAGAAGGCAGATGCTCAACCACTGAGGCACCCAGGTGCCCCACTCAGTGATGTTTAGAAACACATATACTGTGTTATAGGAGAATTGAATATAAAATGGAGAGGAGGAGAGGGAAGACTGGTGGAACAACAAGGTAATAAAGATGAAAACAAGGAACAGAATATAGAACATACTCTCGATATTTTCTTAATCTCAAGATTTGCCCAAGAAGATTTTCTGTGATCTATAACCACTAAAGTGGGGTCTGGCAGCTAAACCATGGATTAGTTTGCTCTAAAGATTCAACTTCAACTTACTGGTTCAAAGTAGAAGTGACAGAGCTTCCTAAGACTGGTCTTCCTAATGTCAGAGCATCACCTAAATAGACTTCCTAAGACTGGTCTTCCTAATGTCAGAGCATCACCTAAATAGACTTCCTAATGTCAGAGCATCACCTAAATAGACTAATAGGGAAAGAATAGGAGAAGGCACCAAATTCTCCAGCTTCTAAGTAGAGACAGAGAAGAGATCCAAAGGAATGTGTTCCACCTCATCTCTACTTATTTATATCCTACTGATCTTTCTAGTTCTAGTTTAGATCTCATCTTTGCAATGCAATCATCTCTCATCTTTCCCTTCTCTAACCACTTATGTACATGTTTATACTAAAAATTAGTATAGCAGTTGTTAATTACTTCCTGTCACCCCTTCAACACACCTGCATATGGATGAACACACACCCATCCGAGACAATGGCTCATTACAGCTGTGTGATTCTCATGACTTTCAGGGATCCTTGCATGTGTGCAGAAGTGTGTATGTGTGGTGTCTATAGTCCAGAAATTTTGCCTTGTGGGCAAAAGTGGAGCACAAGTCATTTCCTGCCCCCCAAAGCATATGAAGACCAAGGACAGTGTTATGCCAGGTAGGGTCTACAAAAATCTTTTGTCTTTTTATGGCAAACACTCAACCATTAAGTCTGTGTTTAGGAAGAACTATTTATTTGGGTAAGAAGACTATGCAATTTTTTTACCTTGAAAATCACTCATTTTTAGGTGAGTAATTAAATGTGTTAAAATTCAATTTAGAATCAGTACACTGCAGGAAGGAATGTCTATGACATTCATTCTATATAATAACATGGGAATAAAAGATCTGAGTAACAAATCCTATCAGTTTTGACTTTAAAATGCCTGCAGAATTCAACCACTTCTCACAAATTTCCTTGCTATCCTTTTGGTCAAGCTTCCATCATCTTTTGCCTGGATTACTGCAGTCAAAGCAATCCACTTAAAAGTCAGACCATAGCACTCCTCTGTTCAGAACTCCCCAGCAGCTCCCCATCTGCCCTATAAATCAAAATCTTTACAGTGGTCTGCACACCCCCCACCCCCATCTCTCTCACCTAACCTTTTCCTACTCTCCATACTGTTCATGCATCTCTTGCCACACTGGCATCCCTGCTATTCCTTAAATATGCCAAGCACCCTTCTACCTCAGCCCCTCATACTCATCATTCCTCATGCCTGGCACACTGGCTCCCATCCTTCTGGCCTTTGGTCATATCAAGAACTTCTTTAACTGCCCTGTATAATGACTAAGTCCCACTCACATCAGTCCCTTTCTCCTTCCACAACTGAATTCTTCTCCACGGTACTGCTCACCCCCTGCCATGTCATATAGCTGTTTATTATTATCTGTCTTCCTATGCTAAAATATAAGTTCCTTGCAGCATCCCTAGTGGCTGTAACAATGTTGGCCCAGGGTAGGTGCTCAATAAATTTTTGTTGACTGAATTGGGAGTGTATAATAAGCAACATCATTTATAACCATGACTCAAAAGCATAAAATGATCTTTGCTTGGCATTCCAAGGAAGACATCCCATATCAGAGTTATAATCGAGACTATGTCTGAAGGAAGAAATCACACAAAAATTATCCAGACTACAAAAGCTTGATTTTAGACTCAGAAATCCTATTCTATAATTAAAGAGCGCTGCCCTAACACATAGAGGGCTCTGGAAATCTCCTTTTTTACCATTCGGTTCCTCTCCAGAGCCCTCAGTTGCCAACAGATATGTTCTGTGCTGCATCTAAGTGGTAAGGTAAATAAGGGAACACTGAAGGACAGTAGGGTGAATCTGTACACATAAAGCACCCCTCTTTGAAGCAGGCCTTACTGTGTCTGCCCACATCTTTGGTGGTCTTCCAGTTGAATGCTGAACTACAAATCCCAAAATGCCTTGCAGAATTTTGTGACAGCATTTCATAATGACACTTCCACAAAATACAATATAGTGTTTGTGATGAAACCGAGTCAGTGTGGTGTTTGTTGGTGAAGAGTGTTTTGCCTCTATTCTGCATAGCAACTCTTGCATGTTTACCCAGACTGTGTTTGTATTATTATTAACCAGATCTGACTTTCCAGTGAGTTCCGTGTGTTTCTAAAATGAGAAACAGAGAGCCACACAATGTACAGCCTTAAAAATAAAATTCTGCAGGGTGAGTGAAAGACAATATATCGTCTAAATATAAATTCTAATTTCAGCATGTGGTTTTGCTATTTTTAATCCCCATGGAATTTCAGACCCCCTTCAGTCAGTATTCAAGGCTGTACTACAGCTTGTTGGTCACCGATGTGTACTTCAAACACCAAAGCTAATAAATTTAACATCTGAGCTGAAAACAGTGACCTTGAACCTCACGAGCCCACATACTCCTATCTAAGGATGAACGTCCATCTTCTGCTAAAACAATAACTTGGAAAATAAACCAAACA